>NC_050191.1:29821202-29828702 GCF_008315115.2 Sander lucioperca | reverse complement strand
GTGGCGTCCGTAACTGGGAGTACAACGATCTGGTACGAGTTCACGGGGAGTAAGTTACGGGTTTGACTGTCGTTCCAAGGCACTTACACGGGAAGAAGGTTGTGAAAAGACGAGTTATGGGTTGCCTGGAACGCAGCATAACTAAATTGTCCACAGTGCGCTCTATGTTGTCAGAAATCAAACTTGGTAAAGACCTTCGCCAGCCGAGCTAGGCTACTTCCGGTTTAGTGCTCAGCTAACTTGAATGGGGAATGAACGATTTAATCGTGCTCTAGACTTTCCAAATGTTATTGGACTGAATGGGTCAAATTCTGAAAGTCAAACAAGTCATTTCACAGGGGTTGGGAAGCAAAAAAAATATGTCTCCACTGATTTACAGACGTCTCTTTCGGCATGTTAGTATTTTGGGGAAAAGTCTTTTTGGGCCCCAGGACATCACGTGACGGGCCGGGAGCTGCTATTTTCAATTTGCTTCAAATCTTGGGGCACTTCCTGGGGTCCGATTATCTCCTCATTGTTGGCAGTTGAGAAAAAAAATAATGTGAATTCAGGCAACTTCTTCCATTATTAAAGCAGCAGCAGCCGCCGACTCTCAAGATTTGGAAGTCAGAGGTTTCCACAGCACACTGATCACGACACAACAAACATCAGCCGCGCTGTCTCAGAGCTGCTCTCTGCAGACTTGTAAATCAAGAGTAGTAAGTGTTAGAAGGCATTCAGCAGCACTGGTGTGAACTGTGACTTTGTTATAAATGATGCATGAATGGCGAAGAGAAAAAAACGAATAGCTCAAATAAATATTTACACTCATTCTTCTGGCCACGCTTTATGAAATGGATTGTCACAGACTACAGATACGAATCTGTATTACTGTGATGGTAGTATATGAAAAATGAAAAACATCTGTACTGTATAGGAACGGAGTTTGGCAATATGATGCTAAACGTTGAGGAAACCACCAGCTTGTATTTATTCTAACAATTGCAATTAGCCACAGTGAGTGCAGGGACATTAGTAGAGCCTTGGCTTTGCTTTGCTGTAAGGCATTTGCTTTTTACAAAGTCAGCAAACACATTTTTCCATTGAAATGCTTCCACACATTACTTTCTCAGTCTTAACTGGCTTTCAAAGACTTCATCTGTGTGGTGTTGCATTGGTCATCAGTCAGTGTTTCTCAGCTCAAGACAAACAACTTTTTGCACTTTTGTGTCTGACCGTGTGTCTCTCGCCTCTGGTTCAGTTCAAAGAGTTTGACCAGATCATGAAGTCGGACCCGGACCACCTGGCAGAGCTGGTGAAGAAGGTCAACAAGTGGCTCATCCACAGCCGCTGGAAGAAGGTCCAGTGGTGCGCTCTGTCCGTCATCAAACGTAAGCAGACCAAATACCATCCAGGGGTGTAGCTGTAATAACCGAAGTGAGGGGGACAGATTGTTCAAGAGGAGGATTTTTATTGCAAGATTCTCTACCGTTTGTCTCTTGAAATCGCAGATTCCGGGTAGCATCCTTTTTTTGAAAATGTTCAGTTTAATGTGAATTACAGCAGTCTTGATAGCCTGCTAGCTCACATAACAATGCCTCAGCTAATGTTGTGTTAATACAGCAGTTGGGTGAATGAATTTGTCCACCTAGCTAGCGATAGCAGGGCAGCACCCCCATAACCAACCAATATACAGCTACCACACCCCGTAATGGGGGGATAAATGCGTGCCCGGACCGGTGACTTTTGTCAGAAATGTATTAGTGTAGGGGGGTCCAGGGGGCATGCCCCCCACCAGAATTTTATGAGGGCGTAATAGCCCAAATTTGGTGGCCTCTGGCAGATTCTAATATCACTATTCCATCATATACACTGATCTAAATGATTGCATATTTAAATGAGTTGTCCTCACACAACCAGAGTAACGTGCACATCGCCCACTTATGGTGCGTTCAAATCAACTCAGACGTGTTGTAAGTGTGGGGGACAGAGGGCGCCGACGTGAAAAGTGCAGGGGACATGTCCTCGCTTACCCCGTGTCCGCTACGCCCTTGGTGTCATGGGAACACAGTCAAAAGAGATTAAAGATGTGTCTCCATAATGGCTAGTGTCACGATTGAAGACTGGAGAGGAGGCTTTTAAAGTGCACAATTTTGTCTTTATTACCAAAATGACGCCAAAACATACTCAAACCAAAAATACAAAAGAAAATATTAAACTGAGGCACCAAGTCTCCTCTTTCTTCTCCTGAAGCCCTTTTAACTCACGCTATGTTTACACGTGGCCGGCTATTTTCATAAACGGACATTTCAACCTCTCCGTTTTCAAAAATAACATTGTGCACAGCTGTCAGTTTTCAGAAAAGTCTTCATTTACACGTACCCGTGTATATATGCCTAAACTTCCATTTGTCTCAGTTTACATGCAAACGTGCAAACAAAGTTTTCCAAAATCTCCTCTCTGTCCGGAGTTTTTAGAAAGACTCATTTTCAGAGGCGAATTCTCCATTTGTGTGTAAACGAGGGCACAAATGAAGGGAAATGTCTGTTTTTCAAAATAACCATGCACGTGTAAACAGGATCTCAGCCTCCCCTAATTGGACTCTACCACCTGAACAGGGGATTATAGGGCTAACCTGAGCAAGCAACATTAACACTTAGTTTCTCAAAAGATTATTACAATTAGATAGATCAGTTACTGCTGACATTACTAAGTTTTTTGAAAAATAAACCATTAAATTGCACTTTCTGGAGAGTTTTGTGCAAAGATGCATGATATGTGCAAAACTGCGAGGTTAAGAGCCTATACTTTGCATTTTTGTCATATCAACAGGTATTAGGGCATTTAGCATTTACATTACTGTTCATCAGTCATCACTTGATGGAGAACAGGAGAAAGGAAGCCTTTTCACAGTTAGTAAGTAAAAAAAGAACAGATGTATAATATTTATAGGAATAGCTTCATCTGTGAAGTTCCTTTCTCAGGGTTATAAAATAGACATATGAACATTCATTCACTTATTCAACCATAGATATAGAACAATGTATTTAACCTTCATTTATACTCGGGAGATCATTGAGGGCAACCATTGTCTGGACACATTGCCATGACACACAGCTGGATTTAAATCAGCAAAATAGATCTTTAACAGATTTGAGATTATTTAAGTTTAATTGAAGAGTAAGGCCCCCAACATTACGTAGAACTCTCAGTAGGAGCTCACCAAGTCATATTAATGCGGTTGTGTTGTATCAGCCTGGACCTGGGTCACTTTACGAGTAAGGCCGACGGTTCGGCAAAAACACAGGTCTTTCCATTCATTTTGAATGGGGGTAGTGCGTCTAGGCTGTGGCGGGGTTTGCCTGCAGGCTAGACACTCAAAAAAACCGCAGCGGGTCTACGGCAAAAAGTTGAGACCGTCTCAACTTTTGGAGGAACCCAACCCGTCACGCTGCGGTGGCCAATCATGTAACCAGAAATAAGACTTGTCGGTGTGTTTTGAGGCGGTGTGAGAGTCCCGTACAGGAAACAGGAAACATCACTGCCTCTATCTCTGCCACAAGAACAGTTTTTAAACACCAAACACAAGCTCTGAACTGCCCGGGAGTTTAACAGCTGAATGTTTCCTGCAACAACAAAGCACTCGCTATGTCTCGCTCGTCTCTTTTCGTTCTCTCTCTCTCCTGTGAAATGAAGCTGCCTTCAAGTGCGCTCGGAAACATTATCTATAAACGATCTGGCGGAAAACAGTAGCTGAAATATAGAAATATCAAGTCTACTTGTGCTTTGTTGGGGGGGTTTAAGAACACAACAGGACGTCACACAAATGGGTTGTTTCATTGTCTGGCTCTACATGTATATTTTCTCTTTCTCTTTAGGTCAGGTTTAAATGCAGGACTTTTACTTGTATTGGAGTGTTTTCACAGCGAGGCATTAGTACCTTGACTGCAGTAAAGACTCTGAATACTTCTTCCACCGCTCTATATATATCTCTTGTTTCTTTCTCATCATGTCACTCTATCTTTGCGTCCCACTCTTTGTTCTCTTTATCGATCAAATCGAAGTTGAGCTTCATTGGCTGGAACTGAACACAGGCAAGTGTTGCCGAAGCATATCATCATATCGTATTAAAAATGAATACATGTGTCCAATCCACAAGGCGTATAATGAAGAAAACTTAGAAAATTAGACTTTTTCAACCAGTCTGTGTTCAGTAAATGCAAAGCCATTAATTCAGTCCGTTATTTATGGCACAGGCGTTAAATATTCTGAGGCCATAACCAGATGAAATGAATTTGGCAGAAATTAGCGGTTATCGATCTCCGTGTCTACTCATCTTTCACCCTCCATCTCTCGGGCTCTCCCTCCCTCCCTTTTTTGTTTTTTTTTATATCTCTCTAATTTTCTCACTTCAGTTCAATTCAAAACTGCGTACAACAGAAAAAGAAAGCGTCTATGTTGCCAAAGACGGGATGAAATTGAATCACAGATAATGGCGTTTAAATTCTGCAGATGTAACAGAATTTTAACTATATTAGTGTATGAAAGCTATTACAAATTGCATCAGTGTACAAGAATGCAGAACATCAAGCAGGATGATTTACTAATCTTAGTAAAAACCTTTATTATATATTTACATTAAAATACACAGATCAGTACACTTACCTTCCACAGGTGGTCAGATTCATAGTTTTCTATTAAGTCCAGCATCATACTCAGCCTTGTTGATGAAATTGTTTTCTGAGAAGTGGCGTGAACAAATACAGATGTGTATACCAGGCTCTTGTTTGCCTGAAAAAAGGAACAGCATCCAATCTTGTTGGGCACCTTCTTCTATAGGAGAACCAAACTAGATTCATTTTTCTTTTCAAACAAAAAAACATACTGAAAAACTAGGGATGCACCCAATACAGGATTTGGCTTCTGATTCGGCTGAATATTTGGGCTTTTTGACGGGGTTCGGTTTCTGCCGAACCTTGGAATTGTTTTACACAGAACCGAACCCTACGCTTGCACTACGGCGCTACGCTGGTCGACGTAATGACGCTGCCGTTGATTACGGGAAGGTGTTTACGTAGGTTTTGGCTCATATAGATGTCTTTGGTCACGTTTAAAAGGACATCTCACGTTATAACATTATAGATATGAAAGAAAATGCGGAAAAGCAAAACTACTGTATTCCTTGATCACATAGTTCCTGATTTAAGCTTTTTCCCATGTTAGACTGTTTAGCCAAAGTTTCTGTACAGCTGCTTGCGTTTAGACAACATAGGTAGGTAAGTTAGTCCACCCTCACCATAGTCCAAACTTAAAAAGTAGAGAAACACGTTCAGTATCAGTTCCTAAACTCAGCTATCGTATCGGCATTGATATGGAAATGTTTACTGACAAAACAAGCTGCTGCTTATGGGCTCATGACCTAAAAGATAGATGTTAAAGTCCTGTAGAAACTGACCATTGGGGCTTTTGGGGGCGTTGGGGAATGTGATCTCTCTAGTAGGGAAGGAAACAGAGCCAGTGCTGTGGAGTTCCCCGGGGTTAGAGTAGGGCTGCACAATTATTTGCAATTTTATCTAAATCAAAATATGGACTAGTACAATATCCAAATCACAATATCAGGCCACTGTGTGGACTATTTCTGTCAAAACAAGAGGGTCCCCGGGCGCCTGGGTAGCTGCGAGCGTGTGCCCTATGTACAGGGGCTCAGTCCTCGCTGCAGAGGCCGCAGGTTCAATTCCGACCTGCGGCCCTTTGCTGCATGCCATTCCCCCTCTCTCTTCTCCCTTTCATGTCTAAGCTGTCCTATCAAATGAAGGCCTAAAATGCCCCAAAAAAATAATCCCGAAAAAACTCCTCTGTGAGATGGAAAGGAAGGCTTTGACTGTTTTCCATGGTTGTAGTCCCAGAAACAAAGTGCGGGGGGGGGGGATTTAAGTGGTTCTCTGTTGTTGGACATCTTTGGTGATCAGAGACTGTCTATAATGAACACCATGTTGAAGCTTAGTCAATAAGTGTGTGTGTTGCCAGAACACCTCGGGGCCAAAGTTTGATCGATTAGTGGATGATCACTTGGCAGTGAGTCGGCAGAGGAGGAAATTACCAGGAAACCATGCAGAGGTTCCCCATCCAGAAGCTCTTAAAGTCCCATCTCTGGATGAAATTTCACAAAAATCCCAGAGGATGTGGGCACGGAATCAGATCATGTTCAAAGCTTCCAAAAAACTGAGGCGGCCGGGTGGAGGACAGCGGTGAAGGAAGTTCGGGAAGACTGAGGTTCTAACTCTAAAGTCCAGTTCAGACCAAAGATTTGCGTCTCAGAGAAAAGTTCCAGTGTTCTGAACCGGCCCGTCTTAGCTTGACTCAAACCAGCTGATGGCGTCGCTGCGACTCAGCTGGTGGAGTCTCCAGAGGCTGGTTTTAGAACGTAAGAGACGTCTCCTGTTTCAACAGCCAACAGAGAAGTCAGCTGGTCGAGTCTCCAGAGACTGGTTTTAGGACGTAAGAGATGTCTCCTGTTTCAACAGCCAATAGAGAAGTCAGCTGGTCGAGTCTCCAGAGGCTGGTTTTAGAACGTAAGAGACGTCTCCTGTTTCAACAGCCAATAGAGAAGTCAGCTGGTGGAGTCTCCAGAAGCTGGTTTTAGAACGTAAGAGACGTCTCCTGTTTCAACAGCCAATAGAGAAGTCGGCTGGTGGAGGTCATTGAGAAGAGTCATTGCTATGGAGATGATACACCATCTCGTGTCGTCTCATTGGTGGGAACTGGCAGGTTTCAGAACGCTGCAGAACAACGCGTTGCAAGTAGTTGCAAGTTTCAACTCGTCGCGAAATCTTTGGTCTGAACTGGGCTTAACCCTCAGAGAGAGAGGCTCTGGCAAACTGTGAACCGTGACTCCAGAATGAAAGGCAGAAGCAGGAATTACCTCTGGACCTCTGTCAAGTCCAACACTATGATTGCCTTTCAGGAGAGATTGGGAACGTGGTGCTAGAGCAGCTAAAAGCACATTACATTTCTGACATGGTCGCACAACACGTAGTACAAACTAATTCTTTGCTCGTCCTTTTTTTTAACCCTGCACTCAGAGCACAGTCAAACTCAAGGCCGGCCCTTCACATATGTTGATCCGGCCCGCATATCACTTTAGGTAAACAATAAGTTTTGGCCCGCCAAAAAGACGATAAACTTTTCAGACTGCAATTACGCGAGACTCTTGAATTTTGGCAGATTTGCTGACTGAAATTGCTGAAATTCCCCCAGAAGCAGAGAGTTTTCATATACAGTCTGTGAAACAGGTTGCTGTTAGTCTGCTGTGTGGTAGCCTACTTTTAAAAATGTAATCATTGTTTTTACTTGATTTGCTAAATTCTATGATGGCTAAGGAACTTTTTTGCTGAATTTTTTTAAGGCTTTATGTCTGTAAACTTACCGAACTTTTTTGACGCTTTTTTCTATGATGGCTAAATTACTTTTTGGGGGCTTTATGTCGACTTAACTATAAGTGAGAAGGCTATATGAGACACG
>NC_050191.1:29723702-29818702 GCF_008315115.2 Sander lucioperca | reverse complement strand
GACGAGGATGGACCGCTTCACCGAGGTGGTGGCCGGGCTGAAGGAGGGCAAACAGGAGATGAGCAAGCAGACCCAGGATCTGGAGAACGCCATTGACTCCCTGGTGGCCAAAATCAAGGTGGGCGAGACGGACAGATTGACCTAAAAACATAATCTGGCTGCCCGCGCGTGTGTGCTACTATTCAGCCATGAATTATGGCTGTGCAATTCATCGGTATCTGAATCGCGGTTACGATTTTGGCTCCTAATAATCACGAAAAACAGAGCAGTCGAGACAAACCATTATTTTGCAAGTAAACTCTTATTTTGTCTTGTGTTCCTTTATTCGGATCCCCATTAGCTGCTAACAGTGTAGCAGCTACTCTTCCTCTGGTCCACATACAACAATCACAACATATACATAAAAATACCAACCATCTTATGGTACATTAACATGTTATTAACTGTGATTGCACTTGCAATCACTACCATATTCTCTTTCTTTTTTTCTTCTTTTTCTTCCTCTGTTTCGCTCATCTTCTTCTCTTTGTTCTTGCTGTTGATTTGTTTAACTGGTTCACTGTTTTTGAAGTTCAGTAATTGCAACATCTTTCCAAAAGTCAATGAATAATCGCGTTAAACAATCGTGATTTCAACGGTCACCCAAAATAATCGTGATTGTGATTTTTTTTTCTTCCCATAATCAAGCAGCCCCATTATGAATTACATATAAAGTAGAGTTTAGATTCTCTGCCCGAGCCCGAACTTGGGCCAATATTTCTCTCCACTATCATCGGGCCGGGCCCTTGATCAAGCATTTGTGTTTTTTTAATCATTACTTTATTAGCCTATTTGGGTGGGGAGAAAGCTATGCCATAATCATGCACAGCGTCTCCTCCACTCGCACGCATCACACCGGGCCTGCTGGGCTGTATTACATGGAGCTTGAAGATGTAAAGAAAAAAATAAAAACAGGAGAATTAATTTTGAGCAAGTTTGGAGGAAAGTCGGAGGTATGGAACCATTTTAAACAAGTCGTGGGCAGTGACAACATATGAGTTGGCTTTGTCGAGTGCATTAAAGGACAATTCTGGCGCAAAACGAACCTAGGGGTTAATAACAGATGTTGTATGATGTACCCACTCTGTCGTTCTCTGGGACATGTTTTCATGCTAATCCAATGGGGTTGTAGCTTGAAACAGACAGTTTATTAAAAAGATAGTTTAGAAAGACAGTGGTGTACACTTACAAAGTTCTCAATGCTTCGGTTAACATTTAGGGACCCTCATTATGCTACTGTTGAAGTGTGGTGATATTTTGAGCCTTTTTAGTGGTATAAATAGCGATTTGTTTTTACTTTCCCTGTGCCCCGAATACTAGCGTTGTAAGCTAATCAGCGGTCAGCGCTAGCTTGTTCCAAGCTACAAACCCATTGGATTAGCATGAAAACATGTTCCAGAGAGGACAGAGTGGGTACACATCTGTTATTAACCCCTAGGTTCGTTTTGCGCTGGAATTGTCCTTTAAGTGCGGGGACTTGGACGATGAACAGACACGTGAAGCAGGCTCGCCATGGCAGAAAAGATGATAGTCAGCCTTCAATGTCCTCTGTTGTTACTTCTCCAAGCATACCCCTCTAAACAGATTTCTGTAGTTCAAACAACTCTGAATTGTAGTTGAGAACGTCAGTTATAACGGCCCACGTATTAAAAAATGTTCAGGTTTAATTAGGGCTCGGGCTCATAATTACAGTTAATGTGTCGGGCTGGGCCGGGCTCGGACACAACATGCACAGACTTGGGTAGGGTCGGGCTTGATTTTTTTGGGCCCGATCTAAGCTTTAATATACAGCCTAAATTCCTCCATAAAACCTCATCTGGCTGGCTATGTGTGTGCTATTATTCAGCCGTAAATTATACATAAAGTTTAAATACCTCCATATATCCCTCTGTGGAAGCTCTTTGTTGTGCTGTCTGCTCTGATAGACACATACATGTGAAGAGTTTTGTTTCTAAAATAGGATTTTGAGTGTTTCGACAAAAAGTGCCACCTACTCTCGGTGAATGATGGACAGCATGAAATTAAACTACACGCCGGTGCAGTTGGACAGACCACTGGAGCCTTAAGACCACGCTTGACGAAATGAAAACAGGTTTGAGCCCCAGGAATGTTTTTATAAATATTAAATGATAAAGTCCAGGTTGAGATGTTTTTATATTTTTATTTATATGCGGCATATAGAGCTCATGTGGATGAACAGATGGAAGAGTGAATTTTTTTACGTGATTTTTTTTTTTTTATCTATTTATTTATTTAGTACAGGGACAGTGCATATTAATAAACATTTCTGTCAATTTGCCAGAGTTAGCCAGAAGGCTATTTTTCATCTGCAGTCCCTAGACTACGGTGGCCCTGAAGTGCAAATCACAACTGCAATAAGAAAAACGCAACAACAAATCATAAAACACAACGGCAAATAGGAAAACATGACAGCAAATAGGAAAACACGACAACAAATCATAAAACACAACGGCAAATAGGAAAACACGACAGCAAATAGGAAAACACGACAGCAAATAGGAAAACACGACAGCAAATAGGAAAACAAAACGGCAAATAGGAAAACACGACAGCAAATAGGAAAACACGAAAACACGACAGCAAATAGGAAAACATGACAGCAAATAGGAAAACACGACAACAAATATGAAAACACGTCAGCAAATATGAAAACACGACAGCAAATAGGAAAACACGACAACAAATAGGAAAACACGACAGCAAATAGGAAAACACGACAGCAAATAGGAAAACACGACAGCAAATAGGAAAACACAACGGCATTAACTTCTACCGGAAAAGGTAGGGCCTATCTAGCAGAGGACGGACCCTCCTGATTTGACAGACACACTGTCTGTCCGTTGTGTTTTCATATTTGCTGTCGTGTTTTCCTATTTGCTGTCGTGTTTTCATTTTTGCTGTTGTGTTTTATGATTTGTTGTTGCGTTTTTCTAATTGCTGTTGTGATTTGCACTTCAGGGCCACCGTACTAGACAGATGGTAAAAGTCACCCTAAAAGAAAGTAAAATTAGTAGTATTAAGCTAAAATGTACAATAGAAACATAGCAGACCAACAATCAGACAAACGTCAGACAAAGACATGAACACATGCACCCACACACAAGGCAAGAAGCCAGCAGGGGGCAGCGAGAGCAGGTCAAAAGTTAATGGTAACGTTGACAGCTCTCATTACCACTGAGCCATTTCTTTAACTGGAGCTTGAATGTACTATATGTGTTTAGATTTCTGATGGTTATGGGGGTGAGGTTCCACTCAGTAGCTGCTTGAACAGAAAAAGCAGTTTGTCCAAATACACTTTTCCTAAATGGAATGATACAATCTCCCCTCGCTGCACCTCTGGGTCTGCTGTGATCAGCTTTTCGGATGTTGACAAACTGGTGGAGAGGAGGAGATGACAAACCGTGAATAATTTTATAGACAAGACATCGATTTGAATATTTGACCATGTTTTCCCAGTTGAGTAATCTGTGTTTTTGTAATATTGAACAATGATGAAAAATGCTTGGTTTCTTGTCCAGGATGATGAGGGTATGATTCAGAGATCTTTACCCAAACAGATGGATTGAGACTCTCGACTCCTCGTTATCATAATTAGGGCCCAAGCACCAACTGACCCACTCAACGGTGCCTGGCACTCAATATGCGCGGAACCTATTGTTTTTGTAGGGATTCTTCTTATTATTATTTTTCTGTTGCGCAATCACATTTTTGAGGGGCTTGAAATGCTGGAAAACTCACAAAATGTGCACACACGTCAGACCTGGCTGCAAAGTTCTAGCCTGACAAGCCTGACCTACATCCAGATGTTGGGTCTGGGAACTCACCATTGGCAGGGCTCAATCCGAGGGGCGGGATAAGCGGTGGTCTTTCAAATTCCCTCTGCACGCAATAGGATAGCGCTACAACCAACCAGAGCAACGCTAGTTGATAGATTAAACTTTAAACTCCGAACACATCCTCCTTTTTTAAGAATGACTTCAGTGGCGTTCTTTGTTCTTTTCTCAAAGAAAAGCTGAACTCCAAGTCTTCCAGAGTCACGGCCAAAGCCGATTCCAAAGACAGCTGTTAGCCAGCAGCAGCAGCCATCTTCTTTGTTTTCAAGTAGCAGGGAATTCACGTGGAACCGCTGCAACTCTGCCGACATTATGTTGAGCCCGCCCAGCAACTCTATACACGATGTGATTGGCCTGACTAGAGTTTGGTTTTTCCAGCTCGCAAGCCAACGGAGAGTTGTTAGACGACCCTGGCTGCAAATTACATTTGCTGCCCTTAGGGTGCGTCTAGATTTCTAGGCTATATCTTGGCAACAGTTCTGAATTAGACGAAACTCGGCACAGTTGTTCCCCGTGCTCCACTGAGGGCTGTGTAAAATTTGAAGTAAATCGCCCAGGCATCCTGCCAGCACCCCCGACGTGCTAGGAGGGGCGAGGGCCCATTCATCGCTGCTTGCAGCTTTAATGGTATTTGCTGTTGAACCGGATTCAATCGTGTGCTTCTCTCTGACTTTGAGGCTGCCCTGCTTTTACATAATCTTCCCTATGAATGTCATGAATCTTTAATGCACTACAGTGGTTTAATTTTCATAATTTATCAACGCTGTCTTTTTTATTTACCCCCTCCTGGTTTTCTTACTCGAGAGGAGTCATTGAGGTTAGAGTGTGGCAGTAATTGTCGGGATTAGGAGGACAAACTCTGGTCCGACGGACTCAGCAGTGAGGCGGCGTCATGCAGCTTTGTTGGAGAACAACTAGCTGTTGGAGGAAAAAGGCTGCCGTGACAGCAGATGCGTATGAATATTCATCTGCTGCGAGACAGCAACACGTTTCCCTCCTCAGGTTTCTTTTACACCTGCCACCCCGGCAGCTTCTGATGACACCTGAACATACAGCGACAGCGACCTGTGAGATTCCTGATGCTCTCAACGGGGATTTAGACGTTATATTCTGGTGCTTCAGTATCTGTCTACAGCTTTGATATCCCATCCAATCACAGTCAAGAACATCCTCAAAGATGTTTGTATTTTAGGCCGTGATTATAGATGCTGACGGCTTTACGTTGAAGGGGTATGTGCAGGAAATAAACTTCCTGGAAAAGATTTCCGTGTACCTGCCTTGGATGTATAATAAGACCTGGAGGCGATATTACGAATCCCACTTGGCCACGCCAAGACCCGCCCTTCAATAGCATTTACTGGCCAGGCGTCCATGCTTACGCTAATTAACGTAACCCCATTGGTTCAGGTCCTATCCCCCTGATCCCCTGGGGGTTCAGGGTGGGACAGGGTTCAGGGTGGAACAAGGTTCACGGCTATCCTAACCTTAACCACTCGAGGTCAAATGCCTAACCCCAACCAATCGACCACTATGGCCACGCCAATGGGTCTTGGCGTGGCCATAGTGGGATTCGTAATATTGCGACCTGGATACAGCATTCATGCAGAGTCCCGTTTATTCCTGGGAGAGTTGCTCAAGTTCAACTTTGGTGTATAAAATGACCGACAATGATCGGTGCTGCTTCCGCACTGTGCGGCCCATAGAGCAGGCGCACTAGAGACCGCTGCCGGCCGAGCTGGTTACTTCCTGTTTAGAGCTCCGGCGCAACGTCCTACGCCACTGGAACAATCCCCGAAATGAAATGTTGTTGATATAGACTCTTCTAACTCTGATTTTGTGTCCGTCAGAGCACCATGATGACCCGCATCGATATCGACCACGAGTACCGGGCGCTGGTGACGCGGTCGGAGCAGCTGCTGACCGCCATGCAGAACAAGAAGAAGGAGGAGGAGGAGAGAGAGAGGCTGCGGCGCATCCAGGAGGAGATGGAGAGAGAGAAGAAGAGGAGGGAGGAGGAGGAGCAGCGCCGGCTGCAGGAGGAGGACGACAGGCGGCTGTAAGTGGGAGGAGTGGGATGGGGGTCAGGGTGGGACAAGGTCAGGGTGGGACAAGGTCAGGGTGGGATGGGGTTCACGGTGGGACGGGGTTCACGGTGGGACGGGGTCAGGGTGGGACAGGATTCATTGTGGGACGGGGGTCATGGTGGGACGGGGGTCACGGTGGGACGGGGGTCAGGGTGTGGACGGGGTCAGGGTGGGACGGGGTTCACGGTGGGACGGGGTTCACGGTGGGACGGGGTTCAGGGTGGGACAAGGTTCAGGGTGGGACGGGGTTCACGGTGGGACAAGGTTCACGGTGGGACGGGGGATCAGGGTGGGACGGGATTCATGGTGGGACGGGGGTCACGGTGGGACGGGGGTCAGGGTGGGACGGGATTCATGGTGGGACGGGGTTCAGGGTGGGACGGGGTTCAAGGTGGGACGGGGGTCACGGTGGGACGGGGGTCAGGGTGGGATGGGATTCATGGTGGGACGGGGGTCAGGGTGGGACGGGGGTCACGGTGGGACGGGGGTCAGGGTGGGACGGAGGTCAGGGTGGGACGGGATTCATGGTGGGACGGAGGTCAGGGTGGGACGGAGGTCAGGGTGGGACGGGATTCATGGTGGGACGGAGGTCAGGGTGGGACGGGGTTCAGGGTGGGACGGGGTTCAAGGTGGGACAAGGTTCACGGTGGGACGGGGGTCAGGGTGGGTCAGGTGCTACCCTTTTTGAAATGTGCATACCTTTACATCTTTAATTACAAAAATAACCGTTACCAAAGTGTTTTTAATCTCTCGTTTTTAATATGCAACCAAACAACCCTGTAACAGAAATCATCGTCAAATACTTTGATCGGCAGAAAATGAATCGCCTAAAACGTTGACAATCGACCGATCACTTGAGTCACAAAGCAAAACATCCTTATAAGTCCATATGCCACTTTTAATAGTTTAATAAGATTGTTAATTGATAATCAAATGGTGACAAATTGTGATTGGCTCTATAAAGAATGTATTAAGTCAGGTAAACGCGGAGGACGTTTGGAGTTTGTATTCAGTAGAACATTGTCAAATTCCAAAAACATTAGCAGATCAATCAATCGACCAAGTCATTTTTCCATCATTTCCTTAAAGCTTTAGCGCGCAACTTTTTGATATTAATAAACGTACGTTACATTCAAGCCATTACCAAATGAGTTGCTACAAAGCTAATTAAGACTATCAGCTCCACACAACTCTCTCTGGATTTCTCAGTATGACTATGTTCAGAAGATTGTGGCGTCCGGTGACTTTCCCGTGCAGAAACTGGAGTGAAGATGATGACCTCTTCTGAAGAGTCCATCATGTTGTTTTAATATGGGCGACAGAAACTATAGCTTTAATTAAATAATGTATTCATGTACCATCTTTAAGCTACTGTCCAACGTTGATACAAAATAATACACTACCTGTTAATAATTTTGAACTCATGCATTTCAACCTCCCTCCTTTTTACTGTACCTTTCCAGATTTGCTCTTCTGTATTTTTATTGTGACACACACATTAAGAGGCACTTGTTAAAAGCTGGCGTGTTTAGACCTCTTCTCAGTGGAAAACGCTGCAGTGGACGGATACACTCACTGTCCACTCTTTTTTTTTTTTTTTTTTAGGGGATTTACATAATGAGGATTTATTTTTATATATCCGAGCTATGAAGTGTTATCAGGCTGCTTTGTACTTCTGCTGTGTTTAGCTGACGTTGGTGTCCGGTGTGAGAAAGTTTACTCAAACTGTTTCTGTGGAAAAGTCTTGCCGAAAGAAATCACGTTTGAATGATGTATTTTTGGAACGGCGTTGCATTTATTTCAGTTAGTTTATAGTCTGATGGTGAACAGCCCAAAATCTTCATAGTTCATTCATTCAAGTCTCAGATGTTTACACACCTCCATCATTTTGTGAAGGAAAACTAACGTTTTCATTCATCCTAATTTTATCTATATGCATTCGGATTTAGGCATAAATTTCGGACAAGATCGTGCACTGCAGAAAATATATGGACGTGGTGTCTGTGATGTTAAATGTGGGGTTCAACACTTGCTGCTAACTTGGTTTGCTACTGGAGCCATATAATTAGAAATTTATTTGAAAAAAATGAAAGCGAGAGTGAGGTTAAGACACCTGTGAATCAAGCAAAATAACAAAAGCCATACACAGAAGAAGCTCTCTTTAAACCTTAATATATTTTCAACTAAAATAAAATCCTCCTGTCATGACGGTTATAATGTTCATGTTTTAATGAGGCTTTTATTCAACCTCTCTTAAAATTACAACCTTTCTGAAATGTTGGATAATAATAAAAGCATAGGCGTAGATTTGCAGGGGATATGTCCCCCTCAAATTATTATATCTTATATCCTAACAGTTTATATCCTCCTTTGGGCTGTTTCTTACTAGGGGTGGGAATCATCAGAGCCCCTATAATACTTATGTCACGATACTTATGTCACGGTACTTACGTCACAATACTTAACGCCATGATACTTACATTGCGATACTTATGTCACGATACTTATGTCATGATACTTGTACTTATGTCACAATACTTATGTCACGATACTTATGTCACGGTACTTACGCCACGATACTTATGTTGCGATACTTATGTCACGATACTTATGTCATACTTATGTCATGATACTTATGTCATGATACTTATGTCATGATACTTATGTCATGATACTTGTACTTATGTCACGATACTTATGTCACGATACTTATGTCATGATACTTATGTCATGATACTTGTACTTATGTCATGATACTTATGTCATGATACTTGTACTTATGTCACGATACTTATGTCACGATACTTATGTCATGATACTTATGTCATGATACTTGTACTTATGTCATGATACTTATGTCATGATACTTGTACTTATGTCACGATACTTATGTCATGATACTTGTACTTATGTCACGATACTTATGTCACGATACTTATGTCATGATACTTGTACTTATGTCACGATACTTATGTCACAATACTTATGTCATGATACTTATGTCACGATACTTATGTCATGATACTTGTACTTATGTCACGATACTTATGTCATGATACTTATGTCATGATACTTATGTCACGATACTTATGTCACAATACTTATGTCATGATACTTGTACTTATGTCATGATACTTATGTCATGATACTTGTACTTATGTCACGATACTTATGTCATGATACTTGTACTTATGTCATGATACTTATGTCATGATACTTGTACTTATGTCACGATACTTATGTCATGATACTTGTACTTATGTCATGATACTTATGTCATGATACTTGTACTTATGTCACGATACTTATGTCATGATACTTATGTCATGATACTTGTACTTATGTCACGATACTTATGTCATGATACTTGTACTTATGTCACGATACTTATGTCATGATACTTGTACTTATGTCACAATACTTATGTCATGATACTTGTACTTATGTCACGATACTTATGTCACGATACTTATGTCATGATACTTATGTCATGATACTTATGTCATGATACTTGTACTTATGTCACGATACTTATGTCATGATACTTGTACTTATGTCACGATACTTATGTCACGATACTTATGTCATGATACTTATGTCATGATACTTGTACTTATGTCACGATACTTATGTCATGATACTTGTACTTATGTCACAATACTTATGTCATGATACTTATGTCATGATACTTATGTCATGATACTTGTACTTATGTCATGATACTTATGTCATGATACTTGTACTTTGTCACGATACTTATGTCACGGTACTTACGCCACAATACTTACGTTGCGATACTTATGTCACGATACTTATGTCACGATACTTATGTCACGATACTTATGTCATGATACTTGTACTTATGTCACGATACTTATGTCACGATACTTATGTCATGATACTTGTACTTATGTCACGATACTTATGTCACGATACTTATGTCATGATACTTATGTAACGATACTTATGTCACGCTACGTATATGACACGCAACATATGTCACGATACTTATGTCACGGTACTTACGCCACGATACGTATGTTGCGATACTTATGTCACGATACTTACGTCACGATACTTATGTCATGATACTTATGTCATGATACTTGTACTTATGTCACGATACTTATGTCATGATACTTATGTCATGATACTTGTACTTATGTCACGATACTTATGTCATGATACTTGTACTTTGTCACGATACTTATGTCACGATACTTATGTCACGGTACTTACGCCATGATACTTACGTTGCGATACTTATGTCACGATACTTATGTCATGATACTTGTACTTATGTCACGATACTTATGTCATAATACTTGTACTTATGTCACAATACTTATGTCATGATACTTATGTAACGATACTTATGTCACGCTACGTATGTCACGCAACATATGTCACGATACTTATGTCACGATACTTATGTCATGATACTTGTACTTATGTCACGATACTTATGTCACGATACTTATGTCATAATACTTGTACTTATGTCACGATACTTATGTCATGATACTTATGTAACGATACTTATGTCACGCTACGTATGTCACGCAACATATGTCACGATACTTATGTCACGATACGATATTATCGCGATTTTAAACATAATGCAATATTCTGCGATATATTGCACTTTATTACCTTTTTCCAATTTCAAATGATGTCCCCAAAAGGAAACTTTGTCAACATCTGTTTTATCTAAAAAGACAAACTTCTCTGTTTGTTCATCTCACTGCAAAATGTTGTCAAGCAGACAAACTGACCAACACATATATAATAACAGATCCATACTTGGTGTCTGTGTATCGATACAGTATTACCACAGATAAAATATTGTGATACTATGCTCTATCGATTTTTTTCCCCCACCCCCCTATTATTTTACAGGGTTGTGTTTCTCCAAAAGTTGAATCTGTCTTAACTTTATTACTGTATTGAAGAAAAAACTAAGCCATAAACGAATATTCGAATCTCAAAATCGAAAATGGAACACCTACCAAACGAACAAATACATCTGTATAATCGGATGTAAGGATCCAGTCCTTCTTCTTACCAGTAAATATATGTTTTCCAATGATTTCAGACACAGGAAATGACGCTCAAAAGGTTAGTTAGTTTGTTAGTTTTGTTAGTTCCTAACTCTTTAAAACACAAAAGTAACACAATCTTACTAACCTCGGAGGCAGCGGTAGAGCAGCAACTCCTGTGTTCTGAGATTAAATCACTGTTTTTGTCAAAGGAGTCTGGTAGCTTTGAAGAGAGCAGAGATAACGGCTTCTGTTCCCCGTCGTAAAGGGCTGTCTGACAGCAAGGTGAAGCGCTGAATATATTCTAAATATAGTGTCCACCCTAACTGATACAGATGTTTTTTCAGGTGTGTAAAAAGGTCTAATACATTTGTTTAAATAAGTATAGCTGACATTAGATAAGTACCTCATACAACCACACTTAAAAAAAATCCAAATTATCCCTTTAAGAGACTTCCAAACTGACATCAAGGCCCTATTTTAACGATCTAAGTGCACGGTGTGACGTGCCTGGCGCAGGTGCATTTAGGGCGTGTCTAAATCCACTTTTGCTAGTTTGTTGGCGGAAAAAAGGGTCCGTGCGCCGGGTGCATGGTTCAAAAGGGTTGTACTTAGTGTCTTCATTAATCAGAGGTGTGTTTTGGGCGTAACATGCAATCAACCAATCAGAGATCATCTCCCATTCCCTTTAAAAGCCAGGCGTGTTTGGACCTTGGAGCATTGCTATTATGATGGAGGACTTGCACCGTAATATTTTTATTTGTAATCTTCTGCATGTGTGTGTGCTGCTGTGCGTCCCTGTGTGTGTAACAAGCATAGTGTGTGCACGCTGTGCACGAGCCTAGGAGCATTTTACTAATGCTCTGTTAAAATAACAATGAAATGCTGTGTTATTGACTTTAGACCAGGTTGCCCAGAATGCACCTGAACACACCTCCCTGTAAGACCAGCACGCCCAGAATGCACCTGAACACACCTCCCTGTAAGACCAGCACGCCCATGGGCCACAGATGGACGCAGGTGCATTTGCTATTTAAACGACGTGGGCGCTGGACAGGAAATTGACAACTGCGTTGGTCTTAAACTAGCAAAGACACTTGCAGCGGGCTTTGCGCCGCGCTGCGCTGGGTGCAAGATAGGGCCCCAAGTCAGACTCGCTTGTGAAAAAACCCAAACAGCCTTCACATCCGTTCATGTTTGTGCAGCGCTGCAGAAAAATAAAGAAACATGTCAGGGTGAAGAAAGGTGAGGTTTTAAATCCATCACGTTCTGCACACCGAAAATGTCTTTTCCTGCCCAGAATATGTTGGGCATATTCTTCAGTCAGGTTTGACCCTCAGTCCTCCCCTCTGTATCTGTAAAGTCTTTTAGGAGGACTGATGGGGACCATTGTGTTCGTCACAAACCACTACCCGCTAATGTAAGACATTAGAGATGACAGCCTACGTTTTATGGCCCACTTTCTCTTCAGTCTTCTTCCTCTGGCAAGGTATGAGCTCCCAAGATTCACCGGGAAGGTCACCCACTGAAGGCAAAGATAAAGTCGCTGACCCTGTAGTACTTCATCATAGATCCAAACATTTTTTACAAGGATGTGTTAATGGAGGATTCCGGTCGATTTCGACACGTAGCTCTGTTGTTTGTGGTCACAGAGTGCTGTCAGTAGCGAGAAAAACGTTGCCTAGACCGTGTTATACTAGCCTCTTAACATGTTCGAGACACACACACACACACACACACACACACACACACACGGTGTAGATATATATGCATACACATAACAAAACTAATGGATGTTATACTGGGCGTGAGAGAGAAGGGCAGAAAAGAGGTAAAAAATCAAGAGAAAAAAAAACACAAAAACAGGAACTAACATGGCAACAATAGTGATTCAGGAAAGTAGCGATACACTATGGTTAACAACTTGACATGACTACTCAGGCACACAAGGTGTGTAAATTCCCGACTGCTTGGTTATCGACCATTTGTCAAGAAGTCGTTTCCATATTTTTTTTAGAAAGACTCTCTTGATTGGCAAGCTTACATCGAAGGCCTTCCATGTGGATTACATTGCCAATCTCTCTCTTTCTCTTCCCTCCATCAGGAAAGCAGAGATGGAGCTGAAGAGGAAGCAGGAAGAGGAGGAGAGGAAGAAGAGGGAGGAGGAGGAGAGAAGGATGCAGGTGGGTGTTGGGTCTGTCGCCGCGGGCGTCCTGCACACTCTGTCGGCCTTTTGTTGTTTTAACCCCGCAGCTGTTTTCAGATGGTTTGCTCCGAAGGGATTTATAGCACTCACTTCAGTACAAAGGTGCAAAGTAACATACACACACACACACACACACACACACACACACACACACACTAGAGAAGACTCTCTTCCAAACCTGAAATACTCTAGCGTAGAAGTGGTTTATTACAGGAAGTAAGAGCCCTTAACCGCCGTTGTTTGCTAGGTATTAAACCTTACATTTACTGCAGCTTGTTGTGTTGGGAAAACACTGTCTCTAGATACATTTATATAGTCCTACTGTTCACTCCTCATGTGCCGGATTCACAGTGTGGAAAGTGTCGCTGCTCTCCATGCTTACCAAGTACAGGCCCGTACCCAGCCCAGTGGAAGGGGGACCTTTTTGCAGTTTTCCCTCATTTTGTATTTAATTATGAGGTTCAAATACATCATTTTGGTGACTTTATATGCACTAATTTGTGCTGGATTAGCTTGTCTGCTGGTATCTAAACCATCACACTTTTTGGTGCACCGAAAATATTTACTACATTGTTGTCAAATTGCTTACCAAGATCAAGTACTAACTTTTTTTAGTCAACACGCACACTAGAGCTGTCAGTCTTCCTCTATAATACCATTCGAATTTCATTTTTTTTTATAATATTCGAATATTTAATGCTCAAATGCAGCCTGTTATTAATATGTACTACACTACTCAGGCTTATGCATCGTCAATGCCACTATCAGCATGTGGTTGTTGATACACGTTCTGTCCACTAGAGGGACTTCTAACATCAGCCTGGCCTTGAAGGAGACCTACGTCACGGCGCATTGTATTTCTGGCACGCAACTTTATTTACATTATATTCCACCACGAGCACACAGCGACAAACACAAATCAACACAGAACTCTGTATGAAACATTATCTAACAAGTGTAGTGAAGCGGCTCTGTTGTAAAGGCTAACAGTGCTCGGTTAGCACAATGACATCATGTTAGAAAGCACGGCCGAAACGATTTGTCATAAACTAAGTAGCAGTAGTGTTAGCGACGATGCTAACGGCATTGATAACTAAGCCAAACGGTGCTGTCACTACTATTTTATTGATTTATAAGCAACCTGTTTCTTTCAGATTGTCTCGTTACTGAGAAAGCTGTTAGAAGGTAATATATGAAGTCAAAGCTAACTCTGACAGCTGTAGGGCAGCTAACATTAACTTTAGCTGTCTCCATGAAGCTCCCAGCTAAGCTAATGTTACTATAACTTGCGACACAGTTAGGAAACAAGAACGAGCTAGCTAACGTTAACGTAAGCATTTTGGCTCAGTGGATGTCGATTTTAAAGTCATGTTAAAACTATTTACTGTCCTTCCGATTTCCAGACGCAGATTGTCACTCCCCCCGTACTAACGTTACTCGGTACGTAACGTTAGCTCACAATACCTTGTGTTTCTCACTCCCGTGACTTATTGTTCATTAGAAGTGACATGAGTGACAAATGTGGGTAGGCCAAGGCGAGAAGACGGAGATTAGCTAACGTTAGCCAACCTTTTTATAAAAAAATCACATTCAAATAGTAATTTCAGCATTCAAACAGTATTGATTTTTTTCACTATTCGAATTATATTCAACTTTTGGTATTCGTTCCAACATTCCTCAAACATTTTATACAACATTAAAGCACAGAAAGAAACCAAAATGACGGCTCTCTCTTTCAGGACAAACAGACATGAATTAGAAGACTGAAATAGTAGTATAACAATATGGAGAAAAGGTAAATTAAGTGCATATCATGTTATATTTAAGTAAATATTAAGTGTAAGAAGGAGTTTGAAAATATAAGGAGGGTAAAAGTGAGACCTTTGTAGAGTAAGTTTGATCAAACTTTAGCTCTCTTTGCTTTAGGAGGACTTTGTGTAATCAGTTATTCCACAGCGTGATGAAATGTTCTGAAATCACAGCTGCCTGAAGTCACACATGGACATGTGCGGATAATATGAGTCCAGTTTTAAACACAGAGTTTAAAAAGAAAGCAGTGGGACATTGGTGTAAGTAAAAACAGAACACATGTCGTGGTATCACTGCGTTTGTGTTCAGGTTTAGGATTAAATCAGAGGTAGGAATGTTTTGAGACGGACATCTCCAACGTTTTTTTTAGGCAAAGAGATGGAGCAGGGACCATCACATTGCACTTTTCTGTTTTTTTGCACTTCTGGTTGGACGCAAACTACATTTCGTTGTCCTTGTACTTGTACTCTAACCTGATGGATTTGCTCGGCATATCCATCTTGGAACTTTCCGTTGGAGAACTTTTGGGAAGGGGCGTAAATACTGGTTAGCTGATTGGATAAACCATCTGTCTATCACTAACCTGACTCTGCCATATAGCTCGCGAGACCAGGACGGTCTCACGAGGCTAGTTTTCTTCACGAATAGCGGAGCCAGTTGATATATCAAACTCTTGCCGAAACCAGTCTCCAGTGCCGTTTTTTGCTCTTCTTTCAATGAAGGAATACTTTCTAATTCGGATAAAACTTGCGCGATAGCTACGCTCATCTCATCCGTGGAAGCCGCCACGTTGTTTAGACTGAAGTCGCTTCTCGTTGCGTCACACCTAAACCCGCCTCAAAACCAACGCTGATTGGTCGGTCATTTGGCGAACGGCTCTTCGGCCTTTCTCTTCGGGCTTTTCTCTGTCTCAAGATGCCAGGCTGATCTGCGAGTGGAAAACTGGAGCTCCCGAGATCAGGACGGTCTCACCAGGCTACTTGTACTCAGCACAATGACAATAAAGTTGAATCTAATCTAATCTAATCTACTACTAATATTGTAGTCCCCTCCAGAGACGCAGGCACGCTGCTTCTGGAAGTCTCTCCTGGTTTGGAGGCGGCGGCAGAAATCTCTGTGACAGATATCTCAAAACCAGAATAAATAAAACCTGTGGCAGATGCCTCAGTCTTGCTGTTTCACACATGCCAACACATTGCTGTGTATGTATGTATGTGTGTGTGTGTGTGTGTGTGTGTGTGTGTGTGTGTGTGTGTGTGCGACACAGCAGAAAGAGAGCAGGTTTGACTGCTCACTGGGTTTTATCTTTATCATCCAGCGTGTCTGTGTCCAGCCCATCTTTTGGCGTGGCTGAGTTCTGTTGGTTCCCCAAAGGGTCGACCTGGCCCGCTTCATGCGCAGAATTAGTGAGGAGCAGCGGCCGTTCGGATCAAATCAAAGCTGCTGGCCGGGGGCCCGGAGCCCGGAGCCCTGGAGCCCCAGGCTGTGTTACCCACAAATCTGCTGCACTTCCACCAGCTGATGGACGCTCATCAGGCTTCTCCGCATGTTTCCCCTCTCTCATAAATATTCACGAGTCCCTCTGCAGCCTCCCACGGGGCTCAGGATTTAAGGAGAGGAGTGACAACGTTTTATTTCTCTCTTCAACCACACGTTTATATTTATGATCGAAATACGATTTGTCATTAACCCTCTGAGGACAAAGGACGCGTGGGCGCCTCCAAACAATGTTTTTCCATTGTCCCTCTACTCAAAAAAAC
Source organism: Sander lucioperca (assembly GCF_008315115.2). Classification (NCBI taxonomy): domain Eukaryota; kingdom Metazoa; phylum Chordata; class Actinopteri; order Perciformes; family Percidae; genus Sander; species Sander lucioperca. The sequence goes on along the minus strand of NC_050191.1, from coordinate 29,801,911 downwards.
TATATTACAAAACTTCATTTTCGACATTTATTATGCATTTATCTATTATTTTATTTATATATTTAGTTTGTACTGAACATTTTGATATGCAACACATGGGTGTCAGGTTATATTTAAGTACCTTTTAAAAGGGGAATTTAAGAAGATATGTAAAAATAGAAATAAAGAAATGCTGAAAGAAAATGCCCTTAGACCTCAGAGGGTGATTGCCAGTGTTAAAAGTTCATATCCATAACTTTACACACTTTCAAATCTTCCTCAGTATCTTCAGTGTCTGAAGATAAACTTCACGTAATGAACTGAACACCTTCAGTTCCTCGTGTCCTTCCTGAGTCGGTCAAGGAGCCGTTTTACTTGTAGTTTGATGGAGAAAGGTGGAAACAGGAGCATTAATCATCGGGGTTTAGAGTCCCTGGTTCCTTCTTTAACGAGCAGGACGGAGGAGATGAAGCTTACCCCCCCCCCAGGCTGCTCTGTTTGTAGGAAGGTTGAAGGGCGCCTTGTGTGTTCATGCCGGTGTTTTCTGCTGCTTCTATGAATACCAACAACTCACTGTGTCCACTGGACCTCCTGCGTCTTTTCATAGCTTAAATTGTTTTTTGTGTGTGTACATCTACAGTTTGAACACAATTCCAGTCTTTGCTTTAACAGTGCAAAGTCACATCTTCAGCAGGTCAAAACCCAAAGATATTCAAATTACTGTGATATAAAAAAAATAAAAAATAAAAATAAAATCACTCACTTTTGAGGAATTGGAACCAGAGTCTAATGCTGTCACTATCTGATGCTGTTCTGAGTTGTAACAGTTCTGGGTCCTTTTAATGTTGGTGGTGCATCCCACCACACAGCAGCTTTTAGTAGAAGGTTTTAGAAATATCAGACTGTGAAAATACGGGATCAGCCCTATGTTCCCACAGCCCTATGTTCCCACAGCCCTATGTTCCCACAGCCCTATGGTCCCACAGCCCAATGTCACCACAGCCCTATGGTCCCACAGCCCTATGATCTCACAGCCCTATGGTCCCACAGCCCTATGTTCCCACAGCCCTATGGTCCCACAGCCCTATGGTCCCACAGCCCTATGGTCCCACAGCCCTATGTTCTCGCAGCCCTATGGTCCCACAGCCCTATGTTCCCACAGCCCTATGGTCCCACAGCCCAATGTCACCACAGCCCTATGGTCCCACAGCCCTATGTTCCCACAGCCCTATGGTCCCACAGCCCTATGATCTCACAGCCCTATGGTCCCACAGCCCTATGTTCCCACAGCCCTATGGTCCCACAGCCCAATGGTCCCACAGCCCTATGTTTCCACATTTCTAAGATTCTTCTTAAAATTAGGCCCTATGGTCCCACAGCTCTATGTTCCACATTTCTAGGACATTTTCAAAATTAGGTCTCGTGTTCCTACATTTCCCTTCAATTTAAGCCCTATCCTCCCACATCTTTTAAATTACCGAACATCATATCAGTCCCTCCAGAAAAACGTGATTATGCGATCGCATAATTCAATGCATAAACAGCCAAAGTCCGCATATTTATGCGGGGGCCACATTTCTTCAAATACGCCGCACTTTCGAAGCATAAATTGCCGATTTCCGGGCTTGCATGATTTCATAATCCCCACATTTTTTGTTGCAAAAAAGTCACATATATCTTAGCAGAAAGTTGAAAAATATTGCGTTTACTTCACACAAGAGCAGCCATTTCCCACTGTTGCCATGGGAACGTTATGAAGTGACGTAATTATGCGACCTGAACATCATCGAAAACCTGCAAACCCCGCGATGAAGCCACGATGAAACCGCAGTTTTTGCAAGTTCACGCAATTTCATCGCATAAAATTGCATAAATATCCCGCATATTTCATCACATTTTTTAAGAAAACGTGCCACATAATCAAGGATTTTTGCCCGAAACGAACACAAAACACATTTTTCTGGAAGGACTGTCATATGTGTAATTCATGGCTCAATTCAAACGGGAAAAAAATTATAATAATTAAGTCTCTTCGCCCCCCGTGGGGAGGAGGGCCACAACATCATGGCCACCAACACAACTCAGCAAAGATTGTTCTTGCTCGGGCTTTAACTTCTGGATATTCAGCAGCGTTGCCACAACGGACCGAATGGCTTCGCTCGCATCTTTCTCCGCCGCCATTACGGAACTACAACTCAAACTAGAGCACGACCTCAACGTCATCGTTCTCAGCCACTCCCTCTGTTCACTGATTGGACCGGTAAAGATTGGCCGGAGAAAACCCAAGAATATACCGCAAACCCAGACGGAATACTGAAGGAAAATAAAAATTGAGTGGAAGTAGAGGGCGGAGCCAGGCTACACTCTTCGGTCCTCGGGGCAGAAGTGAGAGCTTTGAGGCGGCCTTCACCGAGGAGGGACAGAACAACTTCCGGTTCGACCGAGGAGTCGAGGAGCTATCAAATAAGGGCCATGAGATGCAGCCAGTGTAGAGCCAGGAGTTGTTTTCCCCTCCGGTGAGGGCGTTACTTAATTACGTATTGTCTATGCTGCTGTTAAAATGAAAGTCAGTTTGATAAATGTCGGGTGACATCTGCATTTGTAAACAGCAGGATCCTGACTTTAATGTCCTATTAACAGAACGCAGCAAGCTCTAACCACGCTGCTGCAGTCTGGCAGATATCTGACACCTGCAGATAGCCGACATCTCCTCTCCAACACTACCACACATGAACATATGTTACCAGCAGCACCGACACTCCAGGTGGGCAGCGAATGGACACGTTCTCACATAGTACAGCCAGTAAAAAAAAAAATATATATATATATATATATATATATATATTATAAAATGATGCATATATTCACTACTACATTTTGTTCATTGCAATACTGTCTACACAAATGTATTTATTATATAATTATACTACTTGATTCACATTTTATTTGTTATTTTGTAACCCTGTATCTTAACTTGCACTATTTTATTTTATTTTCTCTTTTGTCTCAGATTCAGATTTTGCTTTTATTTGTTTTTTTTTTGTGATTTCATGAGCATTGTTCGAGGTGCCTGAGGCTGAAGATTTTCAGCGACTACTAATGTTATTGTTGTGCACATGACAAATAAGGAAACCTTGAACCTTAAAAAAGCTGTGTGTGTGTGTGTGTGTGTGTGTGTGTGTGTGTGTGTGTGTGTGTGTGTGTGCGCACATGTTTGCATGTGTGGCCGTGCGTGTCTGTCTGTCGGTCTGTGCGTGCGTGTGTGTGTGCGTGTGCGTGTGTGGGCGTGCAGGTGGAGATGGAGCTGCAGCTGCAGGCGGAGCGGGAGCACGAGGCGTCCCGGCAGACCATCCTGGAGCAGGAGAGGCGGGACCGCGAGCTGGCGCTGAGGATCGCTCAGAGCGAGTCGGAGCTCATCCCTGAGGAGGTGCAGATCGACGCGGGCCTACGCAGGTACCCAACACCGCTACACTAAATAGAAATCTACTCGAAAGTAGTTTATTTAGGTTATTTGGTTAGGTTATAACTGACTGTCAAAGTAGATAAGGGAAGGAAGGTTTATGGCATTTGTTCTCTGGATGTTCTGTATTCGTATTATACAACCAATCAAACCTGAGCCAGGCCATAAAACAATGACAGCAATCATATAAGATTCATTGGCCGATCCGCAAGTTCAGGGATCGGTATCAGGAAGGAAGTTATGGTATTGGAACATCTCTAGTTTTTAGACGTTTAAGTTTGGCTCTGTTTGTAAGATGTAACAAAGAGCAGTGTTGAAAAGTATTGTCTGGGTATCGGTACAGACACTCGAGACTTAGTATCGTATAAAATGTTTAGAAAGAATTCAAATGATATCCAGCTTTAGTAGCCTCTTTTTAAAGGTCCCGTGGCATGAACATTTCACTTTATGAGGTTTTTTAACATTAATATGAGTTCCCCCAGCCTGCCTATGGTCCCCCAGTGGCTAGAAATGGTGATAGGTGTAAACCGAGCCCTGGGTATCCTGCTCTGCCTTTGAGAAAATGAAAGCTCAGATGGGCCGATCTGGAATCTTCTCTTTATGACGTCATAAGGGGAAAGGTTACCTCCCCTTTCTCTGCTTTGCCCACCCAGAGAATTTGGCCCACCCATGAGAGAGAGAGAGACATCATGGCAGTTGGACAAGGCCAGGACTTCAGATACAGTATTAGGGGACCACTAAGGCCTATATAAAAGAGACTTCAGATACAGTATTAAGGGACCACTAAGGTCTATATAAAAGAGACTTCAGATACAGTATTAGGGGACCACTAAGGTCTATATAAAGAGACTTCAGATACAGTATTAGGGGACCACTAAGGCCTATATAAAAGAGACTTCAGATACAGTATTAAGGGACCACTAAGGTCTATATAAAAGAGACTTCAGATACAGTATTAGGGGACCACTAAGGTCTATATAAAGAGACTTCAGATACAGTATTAGGGGACCACTAAGGTCTATATAAAAGAGACTTCAGATACAGTATTAGAGGACCACTAAGGTCTATATAAAGAGACTTCAGATACAGTATTAGGGGACCACTAAGGTCTATATAAAGAGACTTCAGATACAGTATTAGAGGACCACTAAGGTCTATATAAAGGAGATTTCAGATACAGTATTAGGGGACCACTAAGGTCTATATAAAGAGACTTCAGATACAGTATTAGAGGACCACTAAGGTCTATATAAAAGAGACTTCAGATACAGTATTAGGGGACCACTAAGGTCTATATAAAGAGACTTCAGATACAGTATTAGGGGACCACTAAGGCCTATATGAAAACATCCAAAAAGCAGCATGTCATAGGACCTTTAAAGTCGAGAAACCACTAAAGAAGGTTTGTCTTTTTTCAGAGACGTTTTTAAACTCCGACCACCAAAAACTCCGGCTACACAAGAGGATGTGTTTGATTATCTGGCATCAACTCTTCTGAATCCCTGTTTTGTAGCTGACCGTGAACCTTTGGCTTCAATTCAATGTCATTTAATAATGATATAAAAACTGTATATTTGTCATGTTCCAGTGGGTTCAGGTTTGACAGGATAGAGTGACTTATTATTCAACAGGAGCTGATATGATGCTTTATGTTCAGTGTGGGTTCAACATTCACTCACACGCTGAATGTTTTATGATCCTGAAGCCGAAGCTAAACCATTGATAATGCATCACAGTCTGTCAGCGGCAGGAAAGGCTGAAAAACTGTCCGATTTCCTGTTGCTCAGTTTGACATTTTGTTGACTGGAAGTTTCTGTCGGACATTTGGCTCCTGGTAGTTCTATTCAGCAACTTCTCTGAGTTATTTCAGAGCAGAAACTGTCATTTTAAATCTTTAAACCTCTCAGACTCTGGAGGAACCATGGTCCATCCATTCGATCCTGTGTTTTTAACCATTTTCTTCTTTGTTTTTTCTTTTTTTCCCCTCCCAGTAATGGCTCCTCAGTTCCATCGTCCCCAGAGAGAGCAGCGTAAGACCCAGCGATTCAACCCTTTGATTTAATCCCCCAATCCCACCTGCCCTTTTTAAAACCATAACCACCCCCTGCATGCTGTAACAATCTGCCAGCCGAGCGAGCACCGCTTTGCTCTCTAAACTAACAGTGGCACAAGTTTACTAGCAGGCACTTTCATTTTTATTTAAAGGGTAACTACTGTTTGTTTCAACCTGGACCCTATTTTCCTATGTAAGTGACTGATAGGAACAACAATCTTTGACATTGGTCCAGTATTAAGTGTGAACGCTGTGAACGGCAGCCACAGGCCGGGCTGTAATATAACCCTATGGATCAAATATGCATCATCAGTTAGCATCGACTAAAAATGCTGTTTTTGCCGCTGACAGGCTCAGATTAATATTCTAAGTGTCTGACAACATTATGGAAAGGTTCCCTTCAGAGATAGAGCTTTAAAACATCTTTGAGACCTTTCTGTTTAACCAGAAACAGCTCTGATGTCGCTAGCACTAAACGCACCAGACTTCATTTGAAAAAACAATACTTTTAGCGTGTATAGAGCCAACATATTTTCACATGTAAATCGTTAAACTATTTGTTTATTTCAACCAAACTAGAGTTGTGATGGTTGGAAAAGTGGAAAGACGATGCCAAACGGCTTTTCATAGTTTTATTTTGTTTCTGTCGGCTTTGAATGAAGTGTATTTTACGATGCTAAAATGATGTTTATTTACTGGTGGTCTGGTGGGTTTAGCGAACGCAATTTCGCGAATGTTTTTATGTTTAAAAAAAGGATCTTACTCTTCAACAGAAAGGTCATTCTCCTTAGAAATCCTTTCCATAATGTTGTCAGACACTTAGAATATTAATCTGAGTCTGTCAGTGGCAAAACGAGCACTTTTGTGAACGTAAATACAAGCTGGACAATTGCCCTATTAACTTACATTGTAGCTTGGACCAATGTCAAAGATGGTTGTTCCCATCAGTCACTTAAACACAAAAACATAGGAAAATAGGGTCCAGGTTGGAACAAAATGGTAGTTACTCTTTAAGGTAGAATAACTTTTATCGTCCACATTTGACCAACGTAATTAGCAGTATTAATGGTTGCACCAACGTGATTGTCACCCAACAGAAACGTGATCTGGGCCCGGGTTTATCAAACTTCTGTATTATAAGAAAACTTCTTAGGGGTAAAATAATAAGAAGCATTAACCCACTGACTCACTCTTACTTTCAACAAAGTGTAGGAGTAACCTTTTAAAGGCAATGCTCCTATTTATACGTTTTCATCATTTAGAGAAAAGCTATAGAACTTGTGAAAGAACAAATGACTCCTAAAAGGGATAGTTTAGATTTTTTTTTTAAGTGGGTTAGTATCAAAACGTCCACAAGTACGGACGAAATGAATGCAGAGTACAGAAAGGAGACTCCGTCCAAATATCTAACGTACGGACAGGATCTAACGTTGACAGGCGTTAAAGTGAATAATTTCTACTTTTCTCTTTCACTGATGTCCAAAATGTCCCCTCCAGCTGTTTGATAAATTCGGGCCGTGTCCTGTGATCAGAGTCAGAAGAAGAATCATTTCTTGGTTTAGACTCAGGGGGATAAAAAAGGAATCACCTTCCCCTTCTCTTGATTGGTTTTGTGACGTTGTCCAGTGACGCTCCGTCTTATAATCCTATAATCTTCTGTTTGCAGCACGGCGGGAACCACAGTACTCAAGAGCTTGACCATGTAGGTTTCCTCCCAATACCAACACACCAAACACTTGCTACACGTAGACATGTTGTCGTTTTTGCTAAGGTATATATATAAGAGGCTGCATACGTCAGATGCACTCCTCTGTAGTCTGCAGTGATTTACACCATCTGTGTTGCTCGGGAGGTCAAACATAGTTGAACACTGCATCCTGGGATGTTAAAGCACTCGGTGCGTCTGTCGGCTGCGGCTTTCGGCTTCACTTTTTCATGGCATAGCGTTGAGCGGCAGCCTCCTCCCTCAGACCTCTCTCTCTGCTCTTACCCTGAAGCGACCAACATACAGAGTCCCTCTGAAAGTTGAAATTGATGCTTTATGTCCTGAGTGAGCTGTAGTCGTGGCGACATTACACTGTTCCACACTTTGAGGATGTGCATCGAAGCACTTCAAAAACACCAGATGGTTTTTCTTTCCATCGCAGGGCTTGTTACAAATATCGCTGCAGTATTTATGATATTTCTTCCCTTACAAACTGTCTAAGAATATAAAAAGTTAAAGACAATATGAGGCAAGCAGTAAAGCATCCTCAGGAACAAAACTTTAAATCCAGTTGGCTTTCAACTAGTACTAATAGATATTTTATGATGTACAGTAAAAGAATAAAGAACTTCACAGACTGAAGAATCCAACATGGATATGATATGGATTTGTTACTCTTGTTATTCATCTACAGATTTTTTTCTGTGCAGTCCGTATTTTGTATAAATACAGTGGTGCTCCTAAGTTTATGAACCCATGCTAAAGTTGACTAAAAAGAGGAATAAAAAATCATCTTTTGGAAATTGATCTTAAAGCATTAATTAAAAAAAATAGGAAAAATCCACCCTTTAAGGACATCGTAAATAAATAAATGTTCTTCCTTAAAATACAGGGGCATAAGTCAGTACATCCCTATGTTAGATTCCCATAGAGGCAGGCAGATTTTAATTTTTTATTTCATGGATCCAGGATACTTTTCATCCTGATAAAGTTCCCTTGGCCTTTGGAATTAAAATAGCCCCACATCATCACATCCCCTTCACCATACCTAGAGATTGGCTTGGGGTACTTTCTATAAAATCATCTCTCAATGCAAATCAAAACAGCTATTAGGCTAACTGAAATAAAACCATGCCAATCTCTAGGTATGGTGAAGGGTATGTGATGATGTGGGGTATGGTGAAGGGTATGTGATGATGTGGGGTATGGTGAAGGGTATGTGATGATGTGGGGGTATGGTGAAGGGTATGTGATGATGTGGGGGTATTTTAATTCCAAAGGCCAAGGGAACTTTATCAGGATGCATAGTATCCTGGATCCATGAAATTATTTACGATACATTATTCATTCACAAAGAAAATTGGTGTCTTTAAAGGTTGGATTTTTCCTCATTTTTTTAAATTAATGCATTAAGACCAATTTCCAAAAGATAGTTATTTTTATTCCTCTTTTTAGTCAACTTTAGCATGGGTTCATAAACGTACGAGCACCACTGTAGTTGTATGCCAAAAAACACCACATCCAACAATATACTAACTTTTTTTAAACTTGGGCCGTCATGCTTTTTAGGGAAGAAATGGCCAAGGAAATGACTGAACTTCTGTCTAGGTGGGTAGAAACCATTCATACAAACTGAATCTCCGTCCTCAGTGAAAATCTCCACACAATCTACCGCTTCACTTTACCACAACAATTTTTGATCAAAAGACGAATAAATGATGCAGAAATCCTCTTGGAGAGTTCAGTTGATTTGTTGCTAATCCAAATGTAATTCAATAATTCTGAGTTAATTCCCTCAGAATTCCCCTCAGAGTCTAAGATCCACGGCAGGTTATTGTATCTTCTTGTTCATTTTGAATCCTTTTCTCTTTGCACGTTTTTCTTATTCTACCTCTCCGTACAGCGGCCGGCCCTCAGCCCTGCTGACTCTGCAGGGTGATGGGCAGATACTTTAGCTGCTCCTGGGTTTAAAAAAAAAAAAACACGAAACAAAAACGCCTGGTTTCAAGTCTGCAACTCCAATGTTTTCATGAACGAATGAATAGTTTTTATGTCAGCCAACATACAAAATAAACAACAAAAAACTTACAAGACACAAAGTATTTCACTATTTCACACAAAAAACAAAAATAAGCAAAACCAGAACTGCAAGCAGTTATGACGGGGTCCAAGCATCCCCGCCGCAAGTCAGCCCCGACGACCCCGCGGAGTCCGCGAAAGCAGAACCCAAAGCGTGACCGCGGTGTGGCAAACTTCAGGAAATATCGGAACGCAAGACCAGCAAGGTCTTTGTAAAAACCCTAACCCTAACTTCCCATTCACATTCATTTTATAGATGCGTTGTAATGACTCCAATCAATTTTTTTTGGGGGGACGCAATAGACCTAGCCCACTTTGGCGTATCAATTTACCATTGTAGGCGGGACCTCAATGATCGGACCAGGTAAAAGCTACACTGAAATTAAATTCAACTTTTATTTATAGTGTCAATTCACAACAGAAGTTATCTCAGGACACTTGACAGATAGAGTAGGTCTAGAACACACTATCATTTACAGGGGCCCAACAATTCCTCACCCCAAGAGCAATTGCACGCATTTGGTGTGACAGTGGCGAGGAAAAACTTCCTTTAAACAGGCAGAAACCTCGGACAGAACCAGACTCTTGGTGGGCGGCCGCTGCAGCACCTCTGCGAGTGACGGTGCACTTTCTCATCAGATTACTGCGGCTAATTGGCTCAGGCCGCCTCTCACTACGCCTCAAACACTCAGCGTCAGGAAGCAGCGCCAGAAAGTGACTTAGCTCGCTGCCATAAGCCAACGTGTGCCTGTTGGGATCACGGTACAGCCGCCTCAGGTCCGAGGACAGCTTCTCCCTGCCAAGCGTGAGATGCAGAGCAACCCAATAGGATTAGAGAGCCAGCAGGGCCCCGCCTCCAACTTCCCGGTGTTCTAAAAAGGGCAAATCCTGGTCACGGATTAATCAGGCCTGTCAGCATGCCAACAGCAGAAGCCCACAGCTGGAGACGAGCTGTACGGTTTTAAAGCGGTCCAACGGTCATTTATAATTTAGCAGAGTGAGCTGCCACTCATCGCCGTCAAACCAGAGGCGCCCTTTGACTCCTGGCGACTGAAACAGCATGCATTTTAACAATCTCGGATCCTCTGTAGTTCTTTTGTAGACATATTTTTCTCTTTCCCTTTTGACTGCAACGCTGCTAATCTGACCCTGTTTCTCCTCGCTTTCTCCTTCTGCAATGATCCTGCAGCTGCAACAAACCACTGTTACTTACATGTGTTGTGTTGAATCTGTAATTCTTGTTACTTTGGTGACTTTCAGGTGGGTGGAGTTTACTGTAAAAGGCGATTCAGGTACTTTTTAAACCACCTTTTAGACTTTAACAACACACAACAGATGTCATGTGGTCAGAAAATGGAGTAAAACATGGAAAATGTATAATAACTGCTCTATTGGGGTCCATGTTCCCATGCATGAAAACTCACCAAACTTTACACACAAGTCCAGTCCTATGCCGTACTTAATCAGTGCAATTTGTATGCTAATGGTGGCACTACAACAGCCATCTAAAATTCTAAACAAATGACCGTACATGCTACAACGTCACATCTTACGTCGAACTGTAGCAATTTTGAAGCCCATCACTCTACTTTTTGCAAAAACTGCAAAACTTCTTAAACCTATCTCCTCCCACATTTTTTTTATCTATTGACACCAAATTTTGGGAACTTTATCTCCAGTTTTGTTGTATTCCATCTGACTCTCTGTAAGCTCCACCCATCTTCTTTATAAGTTAACACATTACTTGTAAATCCTTTTTGACAAAAGTTCAGAATGAAGCAAATTTCCCTGTTCCCTGCTGCCGGTTTTCCCACAACACCTTGCTTGTGGCTCTTTGTTGCTGACTCCCCGCGTCCCCTTTTTTTATCTTGTTTCCCATATTAGAGGTCCACAGGTTCAGGCGTCCAAGGCCGCTGCCGGCGCCAAGAAGTACGAGCTGAGCAAGTGGAAGTACGCTGAGCTGCGGGACGCCATCAATACCTCATGTGGTGAGTGTCACGGTTTGGTTTGTCACCACAGCAATACGAGTCATCGACACGTTGACACGCTGCAGTCATATTCCTGATAGTCTCGCACAGCCAGACCTTCCTCCACAGCGCTGCGGTGGAGGAAGGTCTGGCTAGTCCAAACAGCATTCTGGGATGGGAGAAAAACATGCTCTGGTTTATTGGCATTTCTTTAAACCAATCACAATCGTCTTGGGCGGTGCTAAGCTCCAGACGGAGCCACGGTGCCTCTGCAAAATAGTCTCGGGAAGGAACTTGTTTTGGTGGAACATGTGGACGTTCAAAGGTTGTTTTAGTTGTGCAACAGAAAACTCTGATTGGACAGATAGTCTAGCTAGCTGTCTGGATTTACCCTGCAGAGATCTGAGGAGCAGTTAACCATAGTCCTCATGAGTCCACCGGAGGTTAGAACGCCAACACAAAAAGAGTGACTTTCGGCGGAATTTCCAGCAGCATCAGAGCAATCCCTGAAGTGGAACATTGTGGATATAGACTATATTCCTGCTAAACACATTTGGTGCACGCCAACGGGATGTTGCTGGTATTGATCGTAAATAGGCATTGGAAAACTGACGTACAGTACGTCAAAAAAAACAAAAACATTTTACACTCCTGTTCAGTTGTTGTTGCACTAGAAATAGGCTTGAACATACTGTAAGTCTGTTTCAACACAGAGCTATATTTGCCATATTGGCATGAAATCTGATATTGATTTTCATGGTCCCCAGATGAAGATTTCAAAAAACTTTACGGACATCCTAGCCTTTACTCTACTACCACTTTCAAGCCAAAATTCTCCCATGACAAATACTTAATTCCAGAACAAACTATCTCAAAGTAATATAAGAAATATTTAAAGTCATATTTCTATTCAATTTCTAATGAGTATTCATGATCTCCAGAGGATAAGGCCGAACAGTTTTGGTAACCCTCTGACCTTTCCTGTAGCCCCAGCCTTAGGTCAAAATGTAACATTTGCACGCTTAATATTTAATATCTTTAGGGCCGTAAATTACGATTTTTTTTCATTCTCGATTAATGGATTAGCTGTATGGTCTCTAAATGTCAGAAAATGGTGAAAAATGTGGATCAGTGTTTGCCAAAAAGCCCAAAATGACGTCCTCAAATGTCTTCTTTTCTCCACAACTCAAAGATATTCAGTTTACTGTCACAGAGGAGAGAAGAAACTACAACATATTCACATTTAACAAGCTGACATCAGAGAAGTTTTTTAACTTGTCTTTCTTAAAAAATGACTCAAAACGAATCGATTATTAAAATAGTTGGCGGTTAATTTAATAGTTAGATAAGTAATCGATTTATCTTTGAAGCTCTATTATCTTATCTGCAAATGAAAATTGTGGAGCACCCCAGAGGATGAACCAGTTTTCATTTCATTGACCCTATGATATATCCAACAGCAACTTTATTAATTACATTGTGCATTAAGAAAATGTTTTATGAAAATCTTGTGATGGATATTCTTAATCCTCAGAGGATGAATCTAAATGTCTTTCCATTAACATTAGTCCAAAACTATCAATTGTAAATATGACATCTAAATCTAGTAAATACTTCTACTGAGCCAATCATGCTCCCCAAAGGATGAACCATTTTGATTTTCTTGACATGAACTTTCCTCAGGTAAAAATGTCATCTTAGTACACAAGATATCTCCTGTTATAACAGGAAGATTGCTATGAAACATATTACATTCATGCTCCTCAGAGGATGAACTGGTTTCATTTAAAAAAGGGCTGGGTATTGTTCAAAAAATCTCAATACCAATACCAACACCGTGACTTTGAGTACCTGAATGATACTTTTTTTGATACCAATTTTATAATATCCATTTTAACAAAAGAAAGAAATTACAACATTACACATTACTGCACAAACATTAGTATTTATGTTTCAGCTCCTACTATGTGAACCCCGTCTCTGTGTAACGTTAGACAGCCAATCACAGACATTATTGGATCTTGGTAGAAGCATGCTGCGTGCTTATTGGCTCACTGACGCTGATGAGATTTACTCCTTAGGTATTGAAATGGGGTATTGAATGACGAGGCATTTTTCGATAGTTTAGAGGCAATTTGGTCGGTGCCTATTGAATTCGGTACCCAGCCCTACATTTGAATGACTTCTCCAGCAGCGCCTCGATCAGGTCAAAATTTGAAAACTGCTTTGGTCCATGACGTGGTATCTTGAAAAACAAATGACCAGTCCTCCTTAAAATTTGCTATGTATATTCTTGATCTTCAGAGGATGATCCCTAAAAGGTTTAAGCATTTTTTATGTTGGGCACTTAAACCTGTGTCCTCAGGTTAAAATGTCCATTTTGTACATCAAGATATCTGACAGACAGACAGCCATTGAACTGGTTGATCACATTCCAGCTCTAAAGAGGATGAACCGGTTTGATGTTTAATGACCCCTTGACTTTTCATTTAGCGCCGCTGTTCGGACAAACTATGTTCTTATCCTCACACTGCAAGGCTCTCATAATTGATACATCACAAGTGTTTTAGCCTCATTCCCACCAAATGGTCAGCTTTGACAGAAATATCTGCCACAGCTTCACTTTCCACACCACTTACTCTTTATTTCTGTGAACTCTGCCTCATTTTATGGCCACTTCTCTCATGTGGGAGTGAATCGCTGGTCGGGCAGAACAGAGAGAGACTCATTTTACAAAAACTCATCATGATGATACCACAGCCATACCCGGTGTATGAAAAAAATCAGACTGCTGCTAGCTACTCAGCCTTCACACTGACATTTAGAAAGAAGATGATCTTTTATATAGATACGGGGCTAGTATTGCTGAGTCATTACCACTTTGATTTTAAAACGTCAGGATTGTTGTGACAAAGTTGTGTGTAATGTGACCTCTCGTTGAGTTGAAAAGTCAGATTTGGATTGGCATCGGTAGATGGAACAGGAAGAGAGCGATGTTCTTTTTTTTTTAACAATGAAAGGCTTTCGGGAGAGAGTCACACAAAGTTCTTGGAAGAATACGTGTAATTTGTGTCGCCCAGCCGAACATAATTTGTGTCTTTGAGTTGACTTTGTATGTGATTACCATACAGTCTATGGTAGTTACGATGCACGGAAAATTAGCTTTGTGTTCGGTGTGAAATACACACCATTTGGTAACTTTGGACAGAGCTGTTTTCCACTGTTTCCAGTCTTTATGCAGGGTTTTTCCTGGCTCAGAACGGGCCATTGGGGGAACACATATTAAGCACCAAAACACGGACAACAGTGGGCAACTATTCACCACGACTACAAGGAGTTTTCAAACGGTCATGAAACATTACTGATGCTATATATTGGAGAGAGGGGTGGGGAGTTAACTCTGGAAGTCATAGACATTTAGGCGCTCGTGATTTTCATTTGGCGCTGGCTAAAACCTCTTTGGGGGGGCGCCAAAAATTCCTCTATGCTGAAGAAACCCTGTTATGCTAAGCTAACTAGCTGCCAGTACTGTAGCTTCGTACCATCATACGACGTCAAAACGTCAAACTATGGACCTTTTTCACAGCAGACATTTGGACTTGTCATAGTAGGAAAAGCACAGCTGAACTTGATAACCTTAACGATGGCTGATGGCTCAATTCCATCAAGTGTCCCAGAAAGCTATTTCAGTGAGTCAGCATGAACAATACCAGGACCTCTCCTAAGAGGAATGCAGCCATCATTAATGGGTTTGAATACACCTGTGCTTTTCCTACTATGACATAACATGTCTGCCGTGAAAAAGGTCTATTGCTTTGAGTAACATTGTATTTTTGCAGCATGGTAAGTAAAAGATGGAAACAAAGAACAACAGATTGTTTGTTCACGCAACAGCATTCCAACAACAAAAGGAGGACAAAGGTTAAAACGGCAGCACACTGATATGATAGTGGATGTCCAAATAATTCTCCCTCCTCGTGCTGAATATGATTCAATATAGGGGGAAAGCAAAGAGCCAGGGGAGAATATCTACCACCTTTCCTCTGTTATCCTCTCATAATGTTGAGTTTCAATACTGAGCTCAGCGGTCCTTATCTCACGCAGCAGTAAGTGTGAAGGACGAGCAGGGCAGCGTCCCAGAAATGGAACGTGTGCGGGAGCAAAAGCCTGCTGGGCGGCCGCACATGGACAAACAGCAGTGACTGTGTTGGCTGTTAACAGGGCGCTCAGCTCGCCTCCCAGACAGAGGACCGGACTGAATACTGATGCGGTCACGGCCGCCGCTCATGATCATCTGCAGAATAAAACATAACGGAGCGACAGACGAGGGGTTGTTGACACCTGCTACATTCTGATTCATTCTGCCGGGAGTTCAGCTCTGCACGCTAAATTGAAGTTTCAGCCTCCAAAGTGTTTTTGTTCAGGTTACTTCAGCACTTAGCGTGCATCAAGCATCTCATAGCACACTTTTAGCCCTTGCCCTTCGGATGAATTGAGTAAATTGAAGGTTTGTTTGTATCCCCTCTTAAAAATGGATCTGAATCATCCTGATGAAATGTTTTTATACGTGTCCATGTACGTGTGAGTGCACATTCACACACACTGTATTGATTAATTTGTAAGGATATATAGATAATTAACGGTGAGGCAGTTTGGAGCGAACATGAACAAAAGTCAATATATCTGACAGTAATAATAGTTGGTTTAACAGGTTTATCATCAACACCACCATGAAGTCGTGGTTAATTCCAGTCAAGGGAAATCTTATTGGTGCGGCATACAAAGTTATTTTAGAGTAGTCGTTCCCAAAACAGGGGTACATGGGAAGATTGTTAAGTAGCTCAGCTAATTTAGAAAATGATTAATTCTAGAAATGATGACGTACTTAAAAAATACATAGAAATCTATCCACATTTTTGAGTTTAGGAGGTAGATAAACAAATTGGTGTTAGGCTGATATTTAGTAGATATATGCCTCATTTCCACTGCACATTTAGGCATGATTTAACTCCGTTTTTTGGTACCAGTACTTTTCTCTATTTCGTTTTCCACTGCGGATAGTTCCTCCTCAGTGTAGGCAGGATTCTCAGCGGATCGCCATAGTTACGCCGCGTGACACTGCCGTAACATCATCTTCAACGTGACACTCGCTGGATCCTTTCATTGGCAACCAAACAGAGGACCGTCTGCACTCTGTCAAGTGTACGGTGCAGTTTTGCAAGCTGCCGTTGTGCTTGCTATTGACGCTAGCTTGGCCATTTAAAAAAGCCAGGTTTGCAGGCTGTCTCGTGTCGTGATTCTCTCTGACCAATCAGTGGTCTATTGTGTTTTAACTCCACCTTCTCGGCTCAGCTGGTTTGGATTCTCGACAGAGGTGGTACAAATAAAAGTACCAGCTACTATCCAAAATTTTTGCTAATAAAAAATTTGGTTACACTTTACTTGAAGGTATCTACATAAGAGTGACATGACACTGTCATGAACATGTCATAAACATTATAAACAAGTTACAAACGTTTATGACATAAAGTTAGAGTTAGGGTTAGAGTTCATGTGTCATGACAGTGTCTTGTGTTCATGACCGTGTCATGTCACTCTTATGTAGATACCTTAAAGTAAAGTGTTAAAAATTAAAAAAATAACGGGTCCAGCGGAGCCGTACCATGCAGTGGAAATGCAACATAACTTTCATAATAGTCTATGTCGACAACATTTAATTTCCGGAATTGTTCAGGTACCACCGGAAATTCTGCCGGATGTTCCTCATTTTCGGCCAGATGTCCGTCACCTTCCTCTTTCTTTGTGTTGGCGTTCTAACCTCTGGTGGATTTGTGAGGACTATGGTTAACTGCTCCTCAGATCTCTGCAGGGTAAATCCAGACAGCTAGCTAGACTATCTGTCCAATCTGAGTTTTCTGTTGCACGACTAAAACTACTTTTGAACGTCCACATGTTCCACCAAAACAAGTTCCTTCCTGAAACTATTTTGCAGAGGCACCATGGCTCCGTCCGGAGCTTAGCACCGCCCAAGCCGATTGTGATTGGTTTAAAGAAATGCCAATAATCCAGAGCAAGTTTTTCCCCCATCCCAGAATGCTGTGTGGACTAACCAGATCCTCCTCAGCAGCGCAAAGCCATGTTTGCCACCAACCTGAGTCAGTTTTAGCACTTAACAACACTAACGCTGCATTTCATTGTTGGTTGGTATCGTTCCGGGGGATTCCGGCCACCGCCATCATAAGCGAAGAAAAAACTGAAGTGAACAAGGGTTGAGGGGAAGTGAACGAGGGGAAGTGGAACTACTAATGAAACGCAGCCCAAGTTTTGCAGGTGAAAGTGAAAGTAACAGAACTTGAAGTGAAAATAGAAAGCTAGAAGTCAGGGATAGAATAGTTGTTTCTGCGGTTCCAAGCTGGTACGAACGCAAACTTCCTGGAAGGAAATTCTGTCTTCTCAAAGGTCGCCTTGCCCAGGGGAAAAAAAGTACAGTTCTGACATTCACTTAGTAATAGTTTTCCGTATTTGTTCTCACTGATTTTCTGAATCTGTCTCCTGCAGACATCGAGCTGCTGGCCGCCTGCAGAGAGGAGTTCCACCGCCGGCTCAAAGTTTACCACACCTGGAAGTCAAAGAACAAGAAGAGGAACACGGAGACGGAGCCGCAGCGAGCGCCGAAATCTGTCACCGACTACGGTACGACAACACAACACATTACTGCACTGCTTGGATGTTTAAATAAGGATGAGTGTGTTCTTTTCTGTTCAGGAAACTGAGAACCAAAAGGTTTTATTTGCATATTTTTAAAAAGATCTTTATTTGATATTTGTCTGCTGTGAGATGCTGTTCAAGCTGCATTTACAGTACAAATTGTCCTCCGCTGATCCTACTGAGAAGCTTTTTGAGAACACTTTTCTCATTAAGTTTCTGAGTAAGTCGGGGGGTGGGAGGGTATACACTTGTTCAGTAAAGACTTTCTTTCTCAGGTCCGAAATCCTGCTCGAAAATCTTGGAATTGCGAATGTCTCGAAAAATACTACAATCGGAGATCATGTTGATTTAAAATAATTTAAAAACGCTCAGTTAAATGAACCTAAATCTCCAATGTTTCTCATGTTGTTTTTCATATTATTATTTTTATTTCTGAGGTGTGCACAAACAAGAGCTGCACGTTTTATAAATGTGTGAGGGAATATGCATTTATATATCTGGCTCCTGATGTTATGTCACACATTGTGTTCCAGGTTGATGTTTCACAGTACAGTTTCCCCATGCATGGATGTCTAAGTGACTGATGTGAACATAAATCTTGGAAATTGGTCCAGTATTGAGCGAGAACGCTGTAACTGGCAGCCGTGAACCGTTCTGTAATGTAACCCTACAGGACAAATGTTCACCGTCAGTGAGTTTCCACTAAAAGTTCTGTTTTTGCCACTGACAGACTCAGATTATTATTCTAAGTGTCTGACAACATTATGGAAAGGATCCCTACAGAGATAGACCTTTTTGTTAAAGGTCCTATGACATGCTGCTTTTTGGATGCTTTTATATAGACCTTAGTGGTCCCCTAATACTGTATCTGAAGTCTCTTTATATAGACCTTAGTGGTCCCCTAATACTGTATCTGAAGTTTCTTTTATATAGGCCTTAGTGGTCCCCTAATACTGTATCTGAAGTCTCTTTCAGCCTTGGTGCAGAATTACAGCCACTAGAGCCAGTCCCACAATGAGCTTTCCTTAGGATGTACCATTTCTGTGTCTGTAGCTTTAAATGCTATTGAGGAGGAGAGAGGGGGGGGCAAGGTGGAGGATGGGGGGTGTGGCCTTGACCAACGGCCACTTTGCTCATTTGAAAGCCATGATGTCTCTCTCTCTTTCTCATGGGTGGGCCAAATTCTCTGGGTGGGCAAAGCAGAGAAAGGGGAGGTAACCTTTCCCCTTATGACATCATAAAGGGAAGATTCCAGATCGGCCCATCTGAGCTTTCATTTTCTCAAAGGCAGAGCAGGATACCCAGGGCTCTGTTTACACCTATCACCATTTCTAGCCACTGGGGGACCATAGGCAGGCTGGGGGAACTCATATTAATGTTAAAAAACCTCATAAAGTGACATTTTCGTGCCATGGGATTATTTCAACCAAACCCAGAGTGGGGATTGTTGGAACAGTGGAAAGACGAACCAAGACAGCTTTTGATATTTTAATTTTGTTTCTTAAGACTTTGAATAAAGTGTGTTTTACAATGATAAAATTATTGTTTTTTTAAATGTAATCTGGTGAGTTTGGCAATACTGATTTCGGGAATGTTTCAAGTTAAAAATGATCTTACTCTGTAATAAAAAGGTCTATCTGAAGGGATTCTTTCCATAATGTTGTCAGACACTTAGAATAATAATCTGAGTCTGTCAGCGGCAACAACACAACTTCTAGAGGACGGAAAGTGAAGGTGCGTAATTGCCCGTTGACGTTACATTGCAGCTTGTTTCTCGCTTAATACTGGACCAATTTCAAATATGGTTGTTCCCATCAGTCACTTAGACACATAACATAGGAAATTATGGTCCAGGTAGAACAACAAAACTAAATTACCCTTTAAATGTGGACAAAACCTTCACATTTAAATTGCATATTAAAGGAA
Organism: Sander lucioperca; assembly: GCF_008315115.2. Lineage (NCBI taxonomy): Eukaryota > Metazoa > Chordata > Actinopteri > Perciformes > Percidae > Sander > Sander lucioperca. The sequence goes on along the minus strand of NC_050191.1, from coordinate 29,782,034 downwards.
CTGAATGGTCCGTCCAGACGCTGTTCAGACACGTGGAACAAGTGGACTCTGTCTCTCGCCTCTCACCTCCTTGTGCCACACGTCGAGTTGTCATGACCACAGAGAGCTCTTATTGTGTGCTCTGCTCAGACTACTGATTGGATGGCGAGCCACACACCCACTCTCATCCCTCCGCTTCCATCTGAGAGCCGCGGCTTTGTCCGGCGGCTGAGTGTTTATTAACGGGAGTCCTGGCTCTGTGTGTGACGCCACGCCAGAGATAATTGTCACATCTGAGGTTGGCATGGGCCGGTATAAGATTCTGACGGTATGATAACCTTCAGCAAAAATATCACAGAATATTTAAAAGGGTGGTTCAGAATTTTGGACATAGGACCTCATTTCCAAGTTACCCAGTGTGTTATTTATCAGTGGAGACAGTTTGCAACACTTTTCATCCAGTCCTTCCAGTTGCAGAGTTCGCTGGTGCTAGGCTAGTGCAAGTCAACAGTATCTGCTAGCCTGCCATTAAAAGCAGTCTTACCCACTCAGTACACCCGAGGCAAATAAATTATAACGGCAGACTATCGATGTAAATGTCTGTGTTGATAGAATAATGTTAGAAATAAAACTACCCTTGCATCTCAATGATCGCATTACATTTTGAGGGACTAGTTTCTCAGCAGCGGCAGAATTTTACTTTGCTCCGGTTAGTAGTACTGCGCCAAAAAGTAAACAGAGAAGAGCACTCCAGTCGGGACATCTAGTAGCTGCTGGTTTGGACATCAAGGCGGAGACTCTACTCAAGTGGCAAATGTGTAGTGATCATTTTAGACCAGACGACTTTGAAAAACCCCGCAATCTAAATTACCACAAGTCACTGACAACGAATGCGGTTCCATCCGTCTTTCCAGATGCACCGACAGTGTACTGATGAACAGGTAGTAACTTTTGGTAGGCTGCTCTAGCTAATAAAGCTAGCCCCTTTCATAACGTTAGCTTAGCTGCTACTGATAGATTGAGACTGACAACGTTAGTGGAACGTTACTGTTCAAAGCATTGTGGAGAGTGACACATTAGCTAACGGTATAGCTACACTCTTGGTAAATACCTGGCTGGGCTAACCGCTAACTTTAGGTAATTGCTGACAGAAACGTCATGTAAGCTCGGACAGTTTACGTGCAAATTGCTAACCCGTGTGCTTTTATGTACCGGTAACGTTATGTGAGTTATAGCCTGGCAGAGTGGAATTAGTTGGAGCTCACAGCGGCAGGTAAATAAACTTGCGTGATTGTCATGTAAACCGGCTTTCTTGGTAGCCTAGGTAATATCACTCCGCCGCTGCTGTAGCCTATGCTACCAACTACAGGGAACAAAGTATAACTATTGCAATGCGATGCAAGGGTAGTTTTAATTCTAACATTAACTTGGAAAAGGTGAGGTCAAATGTCCAAAATTCTGAACCACCCCTTTAATAATTGCAATTACAGCTTTAAAATTTTGAAATGTCTGGGTAACTCAATGTCCATTGAACACAATGTATTTAATTTTTAAACACACTGCACACTGGCAGGGAAACGGATTTCTAAACTGCACTTTCAGGGCCCTATTTTAACGATCTAAGCGCACAGCGTGAAGCGCCTGGCAGCAGGTGCGTTTAGGGCGTGTCCAAATCCACTTTTGTTAGTTTGACGGTGGAAAAAAGGGTCCGTGCACCGGGCGCGTGGTTCTAAAGGGTTGTACTTAGTGTCTTCATTAATCAGAGGTGTGTTTTGGGCGTAACATGCAATCAACCAATCAGAGATCATCTCCCATTCCCTTTAAAAGCCAGGCGCGTTTGGACCTTGGAGCATTGCTGTTATGATGGAGGATTTGCACCGTAATATTTTTATTTGTAATCTTCTGCATGTGTGTGTGCTGCTGTGCGTCCCTGTGTGTGTAACAAGTATAGTGTGTGCGCTGTGCACGAGCCTAGGAGCATTTTACTAATGCTCTGTTAAAATAACAATGAAATGCTGCGTTATTGACTTTAGACCAGGTTTTTGTTGGTCAATGGTGCCATCACTTCCCGCTGCCTCAAGATAGCAATACGCCCAGAATGCACCTGAACACACCTCCCTGTAAGACCAGCACGCCCAGAATGCACCTGAACACACCTCCCTGTAAGACCAGCACGCCCATGGGCGCACAGATCGGCGCAGGTGCATTTGCTATTTAAACAACGTGGGCGCTGGACGGGAAATTGACAACTGCGTCGGTCTTAAACCAGCAAAGACACTTCGCCGGGTGCAAGATAAGGGCCCTCTGTCCTTGAAGACAGCTCATACAGCAGGAACGGTATGATGACATTTTTTTGTGGTTTTAAAACCGTGACTTTTTAAAACCGCGGTATACCTTGAAATCGGTAACTGGCCCATGCCTAATCTGAGGTGTCGATCTGTCCCAGGACCATCAACCCCCCAATCCAAAACAAGTCAGTCTCAGATAGTTTTGAGTCCCGTGTGTCTGTTTGATCCTTTGTTAGTAAGATAAAAAAACATCAAAACAATTGTCCAAAAAAAGCTTTTGATTATTGGGGGGTTGTAACCCCCCCTATACCCCACGTAAATTACACCAATGTTTAAAGATATCAGCAAATATCGTATCGTTGTCCAAAGACTCGATATAATATTGTATCGTGATAAAACTTGTGATTTACAGCCCTAGTTAGCAGCCATGTTAAGCTGATGTCATCATGTATATCGACTGTTTCTCTGTGTTTCCATTCTGCCGTCTGCTCTGATTCCTGTCATGTGATCACGTCTGTCACCGGTTCCACTGTTGCTGCTATGTTGCATCACTGCGTTCTTCATGTAACCTGGCATGTCTTCTTTCAGATCATGCACCTCCTGTGAAAAAAGCATGTAAGTGGTCCTCCAGAGTGAGACGCTACTAACCGCAGAGCTGCACCCCCCTTCCTTCCCCTCATTAACCCTAACCCCCCCCGCCCCCCAAACAATGGTACAGTTCTGCTCCTAACTGGGATCCCTGTTCGCCTCACTTGCTGCTCACTTTTTATGATTAACATTTATTTATTTTAAACACGAAACATCAATTTCTTTATTCACCTCCTAAACTCACAGATGTGGATGGAGTTTCAATGTATACACTGTGTTCCAAATTATTATGCAAATGATATTTTATGCAAATTTTCCTAAATAGTCGATGCAAATTATAGAATATAATATCATTTTCAAGTCACCAACTGTTAGGGTATAAGTCGAATTTCATTGAACAAACCACCCAATGAAAACAGTATTTTTTTTCAACAATAAAAAACTCAAAATGCACTGTTCCAAATTATTATGCACAACAGAGTTTCAAAACATTTTATAGGTTGTAAAGAACTGAAAATGGTCATTTGCTGAATTTGCAGCATTAGGAGGTCATATTTACTGAAATCAAAAGCTATTTCAATCAAACACATCTTAACACGGAAGACTTGTATCATGTGGACGTGCCGACAGTTTAGTTGTCATTACTTAGAATTCCTCATGGGGGACACAGAAACTACACACTATAGCTTTAAGTACATCATCATTTCTATAGTCAGTAATTTTTATAAAGTACTACTTAACAATCTGTCCACGTACCCCCCTAGGCCAGTAATTCCCAACCTCGGTAATACAATGAAATAACAAAATAAACAACAAACTGTAAACCAAATAAACATAATATGTATATATGGTAACAACGTAAACATATTGCATACGTCTATTCCCAGTACATGACATCCTAGGAGCCCTCTAAAGAGCTCAAGTACTTCCCCCATTTTTTTGCGTAGACACTAAATCTGGCAAACTGTTCATATGACATTATTTTTTCAAATGCTGCCACTATCGCCATCTCACAAACCCATTCTTGGATTGATGGTAGCCCTTCGTTCCTCCATCCTCTCAGAATAATCTGTCTGGCTATCATTAAACTGGTTTGGACCCAACTACTTGTGTGTTTCTATCTATCCTGCTTAAAATGGACTTTTCTTCCTTGTTGCTCACTTGGATGGAAAACTTTCCCTTTCGGTGGAGGTGGAGGAGGAAAGGGGATGGGTTTCCAAGGCAACAGCCGCCCCTGTTGAGACAGACGTGTGTGGAAGAGATTATTTGAGTGATTCTGAGGCATGGAGCTGCCGTTTTTTCCGTCTCGGTGAAGCGGTGCAGCGGTGCCAGTTCCTGGCCCATTTGTGAGACGGCTCTAACGCTCTGATAAAGAGCCAAGGTGATTCTGCAGAGCTCTTAAGGCGCCTGTTATTGACACTCCTACACGGAGAAATCTCAGAGAAAGGACAGGAGGCTCTCAGGGCCGTTTGTCTTGTGTTTTGGCGGTGGGTGATAGTGTCACGTTTACAGGAGCATGACGGGGAGGGAAAAAAGGCCGCCGCACTTGCTGATTGGGAGAGAAATGTTGTAAAAGGTGTCATCGTTGAAGCAGCAACGAGCGAGCAGACGCTTCACTCCATTCACTCCAGACTTAATGAAGATTTTAGAATCCGTAACAGCCCATTCAGCCACACGAGGCTTCCAGTGCTGACTACCAATCTGTCTCCGTACTGGCAGCGAGCGCAGACCGATGTTTGGCTGGAGGCCGAAGCTGTAATCCTAGATTAAATCTGCTGTTTTTTTATGGTTTTATTTTGGCAAGACACTAATCAAATTGAATGTTTGTCTCCTTCAACTCTCTAGTGAAAGCAGGCTAACTAAATAAATAACTGATAAATAAATACATTTCAGTATAGTTTGCTACCTTGGCTGTAGAGATGTTTAGGTAAAGAGGAAAATAAAGACATTTGCACCATAAATTGCTGCAGAAAAATTCAGCAGATGGCAGGAAATAAAGTGTTTGACTCACAACATTTTCTGGGGGAGGACGCCCAGACCCCCCTAGTTATAATGTGTGCCTCCCCCAATTCTGAAACAAAACCTATGCACTTGGTTAACCCTCCTGTTGTCCTTGGGTCAAATTAGACCCATTTTCAAAAAGTTTGTATCTCAGAAATTTGGGTTTCTTTCAAATTGTCAACAAAAAAAAATAACGTGGATGGTTCCCTACAACGCTCTTCACAAGTAAAATAAATGATCAGTACTTGATTGAATTTAGGTGTTTTATTCAATTTTGTAGCATTCCAAAAAAAGTTATAAAAGAACGTTGAAAAAGGTGACAAAAATGTCCAATAAAATGCAGAAAGAAATCAACATAAACATCGGAAAAAGTGACCAAAAACTACAAAAAAATACACTCTACTTGAAGGTTTCGACATAATCGTGACACGACACTGTCATGAACGTGTCATAAATGTTATAAACAAGTCATAAACGTTTATGACTTCTGTCATTAAGTGTCATTTGGTTTTTGTCATGACAAGTTGACATTGTTTGGGTTGTCTTGATTATGACAACTTGACATTAATCAGTGACATTACCAGAAGTTGTCTTGGTCATGACAAGTTGACATTACATTAGTTTGGGATGTCTTTTTGACATTAACCAGGATAACATTACCAGAGGATGTCTTTTGTCATGATAACTTGACATAATGTCATCCTGTTTAATGTCAAGTTGTCTTAATAAGGACACTCCAAAGAAATTTGATGTCAAGTTGTCATGACAAATACATCCTCTGGTAATGTCATCCTGGTTAATGTCAAGTTGGCATTACAAAGACATCCCAAACAAATATAATGTCAACTTGTCATGACCAAGACAACTTCTGGTATGACACGTTCATGACAGTGTCATGTCATAGTTATGACAGTGTCATGTCACGATTTTGTCGATACCTTCAAGTAAAGTGTTACCAAAAAGTGACAAAACATCTGGGGAAAAGGTTTTTTAATTTTGACCCAAAAAAACTAAAACTTGTATGGTCGACGGGGAGACAACACGAGGGTTAAAGTGGCGTCCCATGTCTCGATCTGGATTGGTGGACGGGTTGGGATGTGCGTTTTCCAGCGAGTGTTTCTTCTTCATGTCGCAGCCACAGTTTGAAGCGCTGATCTTTATCCGCACGAATGGCTCACGCGTCCCCTTGCTTCCGTCGGCCTTTAACCCTCCTGTTGTCCTCGGGTCAAATTTGACCCATTTTCAAAAAGTTTCTATATCAGAAAATGTGAGTTTCTTTCAACCAAATTGTCCAAATAAATAATGTAGATGGTTCTGTACAACCATTACTCTTTACAAGTAACATAAATGATCAGTTCACTACTTTCATTGAATTTGGGTGTTTAATTTGATTTGATAGCTTTTGAAAAAAAATGGATAAAAGAACATTAAAAAAGTGACAAAAATGTCAAATTTAAAAAGTGATTTAAAAAAAAAACTTGGGGAAAAAAAGCTTAAAAAAAGTTGAAAAACAAATCGACAAAAATGTCAAAAAAAGTGACAAACCAGATAGCTCAGTTGGTAGAGCAGGCGCCCATATATAGAGGTTTACTCCTCGACGCAGCGGCCGCAGGTTTGACTCCAACCTGCGGCCCTTTGCTGCATGTTGTTCCCCCCTTTCCCTCCTTTCATGTCTTCAGCTGTCCTGTCAATTAAAGGCCTAAAATGCCACAAAATAAAAAAAAAAATTTAAAACGTTGAAAAAAATGACAAAAAAATCATGAAAAAATACTACAAAAAAGTGTCAATAAAGTTGACCAAAGCATTGAAAAACGAGTTTTAATTTAATTTCAAAGTTTAACCCAGAAAAACAAAAAGTTACAGGGTGGACGAGAAGGCAACAGGAGGGTTAAAAAGCTGAAAGCAGCTCTCGATCCCTCAAAGAGTCACTAGAGAGACTCTGAAAGCCAGGAAGTAGGACAAGCAGTAATCAAGGGCCTGAGAGGTTCCAGCGGGGAGCTGCGTTCAAGCGCCTCTCGGGAAGAATAGTTCTGCATTTCTGGTTGCTTTTTCTGAACAAAACCGGCTGATTTTTTTTTTTTGTTGGTGAAGTTTTGGGGGATTTTCTTTTCCATTTCTGAAAGTCGTTGGTTTGGGGGGAGGCGCTGCTCTTTTTTAATGTCTCGCCCTTTTGGAAGCTGGTGTGGCAGCAGGTGGCAGCGCCGTTTTGTTGGTGGTGGTGTTGCCCTGAAATAGACGGCTGTTTGATTTTATAAGGTGTTCAAATCTTGGAGTCAGTTTTAAAATAGTTCATTTTTTTTTAACATGTGAAAGAAGATTTCTCTCGTTTCCATTGCTTTGCTTTTGAATCATGGAAGAAATTAAGTTGCTTTTAACATAATGTGACTTTAACCTTTTAGCAAGCTGAGTTGAGTTGGAAACAAGAAATTTTTCATGCACATTTCCTTAATTTTAAAACTGAAAACCAGATCAAACTGAGCATTTGTGCAGCCCGAATCTCTTTATCATGTAGAGGAGCTTTGTTTGTCTTTGTAGGTTCTTATTTCACGCTCAATTGTGTAGGAAGATGCAAATGCTGTATGTTTTATGTTCCACATGAGTATGCAAACCCCGTCCTAAACATCTGCCGTGCTTCATGTCTGGCTGATTTCCTTCCCTCTGCTGTCAGCGCCGCTGACGCTCCTCTAACGGCAGGACTCACCCACTTAAACATGGACTCTTTGGCTACATTTACATCGCTACGTTTTGGTTTTTAAGCGGAGTTTGAGCCAAAAGAGATCTCCGTGCACATACGTGTTTTTAGCTCCAGTAGAAGAACTAATCTCTGTTTAAACTAACACGCCCAAACCTCATATCTCATCATTATTCTGGTATACTGGGCATAAACAGAAGCGTAATTTTACAACCCCCCCCCAATATTCAAAACTGGCCAGTGCAACCCCCCTTTAGATATTTAAAGACATTTGCACCATAAATTGATGCAGAAGAATTCAACAGAATAGAAAGTGTTTAACATGCTCAGGGGAAAAGCAGGGGGAATGAGAGGGTGAAACGCCAGAGCAGAGGGAATGAGAGGGGGAAACGCCAGAGCAGAGGGAATGAGAGGGGGAAACGCCAGAGCAGGGGGAATGAGAGGGGGAAACGTAGCAGAACATATTCCTTTTTAAACCAAAATGTAGTGATGTAAATGTAGCCTTTAAAATTCAAAGCTGATCCGAGACCAGCGGAGCAGGGCCTAATGTTTGCATGCAGTCAGAAGGAATGAACACACTGAACGGATGTTTAAAAAGGGAAATCTACGGATGTTTCACCGGGCTTGAGCTGACTGGGATGTTTGCTTTTGTTCCTGTACATTCACCTGTGTATTAACGACTTCAGAGTGAATGAAAATGTACCTTTTAAAGCTCTTTAGAGCCTTTATTTTTCTGTTTTAGTTTTAAACCGAGGTGGAAAGGGCCCAAACATATTCCACTTAAGTAAAAGTACTATTACTTTGAGGAAGTTTTACTTAAGTATGAGTAAAATTACCGGTATAGAAATCTACTCAAGTAAAATTAAAAAGTAGCTCATTTAAAATGTACTGAGAGTAAAAGTTACTTAGTTACTTTTAAACAGTGGGGGGGATATACTTTTTATACTACTTATAAATATCTTTATACTTAATATATTTCATTAACTCAGTCTTTTGCAATTTGATACGGATCCAAAGTCAAAAAAATGACAAAAAACGGCAACACTTTACTTGAAGGTTTCAACATAATCGTGACATGATACTGTCATAACTATGACATGACACTGTCATGAACGTGTCATAAATGTTATAAACAAGTCCTAAACGTTTATGACTTCTGTCATTAAGTGTCATTCGGTTTTTGTCATGACAAGTTGACATTGTTTGGGTTGTCTTGATTATGACAACTTGACATTACATTTATTTGGAGTGTCCTTATTAAGACAACTTGACATTAAACAGGATGACATTATGTCAAGTTGTCATGACAAAAGACATCCTCTGGTAATGTCATCCTGGTTAATGTCAAGTTGTCATTACAAAGACATCCCAAACTAATGTAATGTCAACTTGTCATGACCAAGACAACTTCTGGTAATGTCACTTTGATTAATGTCAAGTTGTCATAATCAAGACAACCCAAACAATGTCAACTTGTCATGACAAAAACCGAATGACACTTAATGACAGAAGTCATAAACGTTTATGACTTGTTTATAACGTTTATGACAGTGTCATGTCATAGTTATGACAGTGTCATGTCACAATTATGCCGATACCTTCAAGTGTTACCCAAAAACCTTTAAAAAAAAGAAGAAAAGTGAAAACAACGCTTTCGATTTGAGTTTGTTGACAGATACATTTTTTTTTTACTTTACACACAATGTTACATTTGGAAAAATGAAGTTTTTCCAAATGTAACAGACAACAGTTCTTTGGAAACAAGCTTATCTTTGTGAAATTATAACTCAGTTGAATGTTCCTGTTCACTTCTCCACGTAGAGAGCTGGACTTTCCAACGATTACTGAGATGCAGCACGCTGACATTTCAGGCTTTTATTGTGCACTACTTTTATTTTCCTATGAAGGGAAATTCTCTCGCCTCGCGTTAAAAAGGTCAGACTAACCCTACTGGAGCTGCTGAAGTCGATATTCGGCTCGAGGGCACTTCAGCAGGGCAGGTCTTTGAGGATTTAAAGTGACGAGTTAACACACAGGTTGATAAACAGGAAGAAGGCTGCTGTTGCTGAGTGAATCCCTTTAACTGACCCCCAGGCTGCATGTAAACATGGCTGCTGGCTCCTGATTGGTTGCTATCATCCGTGGAAGAAGATGCCTAACTTGTATTCCTTCTCTGTTGCATCCAATGAGCAGCGCAGCAGAACCCGGCCCCGCCCATCCCGGCCCGGCAGTACGAGGTGGCCATGAACCGGCAGCAGCGCTACTTCCGCATCCCGTTCATCCGGCCGGGCGACCAGTACAAAGACCCCCAGAACAAGAAGAAGGGCTGGTGGTACGCGCACTTCGACGGGCCCTGGATCGCCCGGCAGATGGAGCTGCATCCCGATAAACATCCCATCGTTCTGGTGGCAGGTCAGTACAGAGAGGAAGAGGAATTAACTAGACTGAGGCAAAAGCTATGATTGGACTATAGAGAGGCAAAGTCTCTCCCCTTCCAGTGGACCTCATGGGACCTTGGGAAAAGATATGCATGGTAGTGAACGATGAGAGACTCATTATTTTTGGATCCCCTTTGAATTGAGCCACGTATTTACACACATGATGTTCGTCAATCTAAAAGATAATTTTTTAACTGGAGAAGAAATCGTCATCACCAAACCCACCAGACTCCATGTAAATAAACAGTAATTTTATCATCGTAAAACACACTTCATTGAAAGTGGACAGAAACAAAATAAATCTATTAAAAGCCATCTTGGTTCATCTTTCCACTGTTCCAACAATCACCACTCTGGTTTGGTTGTAATAAACCCTTAATTCACCCATTTACATGTGGAGATATACTGGCTTTATACACGCTAAAAGTCCTGATTATTTACATGGAGTCTGGTGGAGTTTGGTGATGGTGATTTTGTGGCTGTTTCATGTTAAACTAAAAGGATCTTACTCTTTAACTAAAAGGTCTATCTCTGTAGGGATCCTTTCCATAACGTTGTCAGACATTTAGAATAATAATCTGAGTCTGTCAGCGGCAACAACAGAACTTTTACAGGACGCTGACTGACACTGAACATTTGTCCTGTAGGGTAACATTACAGCCCGGTTCACGGCTGCCGGTTACAGCGTTCTGGCTCAATACTGGACCAGTTTCAAAGATTTTTGTTCACATCAGTCACTTAAACACCAATGCATAGGGAACTAGGGTCCAGGTTGGAAAAATGAAATGAAATAACCTTTTAACAGTGTTTGTGCCACAACAGACTGTAGAACCACAGATTGTACCAATTCAGGAGTCAAAACACAACACTAAAAGAGAAGAAGTAGTTGTTTTGTTCACCCATCTGTCTCAGCATATGTGCAGAGTTATAAAAACCTGTGTTTCTCACCACTTTGTGTGACTCCGAGGGTTGCTGTGGGTTGAGGGATGTTTGGGAGCTCTTGGTGCTGCTGTGGGATTTTAAAAAGTGTTTGGTCGTCAATCAGAAAGAACAGCTCACATTGTGGTGAGATGGTTTGCATTTTAGAGCGGAGGTGTTCACAGACAGCAGCAGTATGTGGCTGACTAACGACCTCATATTAATGGAACTTATTGCCTTCACAGCAGCAGGTGAATATCGTTGAATATGTTCAGGGAATGAAATATTTCTTCCTGTTGCTGCACTTTTTATTCAGAGTGCAGGACAGAAATCTAAAAGCTGTTTCAAACGCGGCCTGGGCGGCTGTGTGCGGAGGGTCTGCTGAGTGTCTGATCGCCGAGCTATGCACCTCTAAGATTTAGTAACAATGGGGACGCTGTCGCATAGGCCGCTTTGCAATGATTGGCTACAGGAGAGAAGAAGTCCGTTCTTTGAGCTGCTCTGACCGCGATCAGTATGAAAGACCAGACGGTTCGTGGCGGCCGTGTGCGCCGACCGCGCTGAACGCAAGAAGCATGAAACAGCTTTACAAAATTCACCAAGTCAACAGTTTAAAAGGATCATTAAGTATTCTGTGACTTTGGATGTTAAGACAGTAAAACCTTTATATTCACAGATTTTTGTCATGTTCCCAGTGTAATACTATACACTAATACTAATGTATGTTTAACCCTAAAAAATAAAAAATGTCATAAAAAAGTCATTTATAGTGTAGAATGCCATAAAAATGTCACTGTAATGGGGCTTTTGGTGGTTAGGAAATGTAGTCAGTGATTATGGGGTGTCTAGTCAGGACTCGGGAGGCAGGGATGCTCAGGTTTTGGGCATCTTCAGTTATGATTGAAATGACATCTCTGCCTGTTGCTGAAGCATACTTTTTATTTTCAGGAAAGGACGACATGGAGATGTGCGAGCTGAGTCTGGAGGAGACGGGCCTGTCGAGGAAGAGAGGCGCCGAGATCCTCCCCCGGCAGTTCGAGGAGATCTGGGAGCGCTGCGGCGGGGTCCAGTACCTCCGCAGCGCCATCGAGAGCCGGCAGGCGCGCCCTACCTACGCCACAGCCATGCTGCAGAGCATGTTCAAGTAGACGGAGCCCAGGGTGGGGGGGTCGCATTGCACACAAAGGGACAAACGCACCAGCTACCTACAGTAACAAAGATGGCGTCTGAGCGTACTGCACCAGGTTCTGACTGCGGGGCATTCACGTGAACAGCGATTCTTCTCAACTCTCCTTTCGTTTCTCTTCTGTTGTCTGTTTTTTTTTGTTCGTGCTGGCTTTCGGTTCCTCGAAGAAGAAAGGGGGGGGGGGGGGGGGCCAGGGCAGGGAGGTTTTGCATTGAACCCTATGCAGAAAAATCATAGTAAATTATCACATCTGGTTGTTTTCCAAGGAATTCTGTTCTCTGTAACATGTCTGCAAGTCTAACTCTGAGGCCTTAATACTACTTTAACAGGGTTTAAAATGCCACAAGTAGGACTTTTTGTTGTTGTTTTAAAGCTGCCTCCCCAAACGAGAAAACTTAATTCCTCTGTAATTATGCATTCCTGATTATTACACTGAAGTCTTACTGGTGTGTCGCTTCCATCTTAACAGCTAGCTGGTGATCCCTCTCCGACTTTAAACCTGCTGTTTACATGGTCGTCATGTGGTTCTTACAGGGCGAGAAACACTTGCACAACGGGCGCTCACCGTGAGGCAGCGCTGCACGAGTGACTGCACTCAGAATGAAGTCAAATATTTGCTAATACTTTATTTTTTTTTCATTTTTACCTTTTGTCTTTCCAACCGAATGTAACTCCAGACCTCGTTGATTTGTTCATGTAGTGATTCCTCTTTTCTTCTCGCTGTGTGTGATTAAATGTGTAAAAGCTAATCAGAAAAAGGTCCAAAAAAAACGTTTGACTTCGAGACCAAACATCGCTCCGAACTTTAAGCCCTTGTTGGGTTTCGGTAATTCAGCTCTGTGATTACTTTTTCGTCTGCGTTTTATAATGCAAAGCAGGAAATTGTGAAATAATCATGCAACTCCACGCGGGCTGCTTGAGACCAGATCAGTGCTGCAAAAAAAAATATCCTCCATACATTCACGAGGAAAACATAATTTGCCAATGCAGTGATTCCCAAGGCAGTTTCACGTTTTTCATTGTCCTGAAAACATATAATCATGTGATTCCAGAAATGTTTTAAAGAAATTCCAAATCTCACATCAGATTGAAAAGCTACGGAGCGCGTCATTAACTCTGTACGATGCACTGGTACTCAGAATGAACTGGAACATTCATACAAACGCTGAACATTGTATGTGCAGCTGACAGTGATATTCCAACTGGAATGTAAAAGTTTATTTTTGGAAGAACAGTTTTCTACTCGTGCTCTGGCACGAGAAGCAATAAACCACGCAAGCTAAGCTAAGTGGGGAAAAAAACAGGCGTCCTTTGATGTACACACACAAAAAAATGTAAAGACAATCTGCTGTGACGTTACACCTTTATTCACCTGAGGTTGCCAAGTTTGTTCCCGAGCTTTCTCTTCCTTTTGACGCTCTCCTCGGCACAACAGAACGCTGACTTAGATTGTCTGAAAGCATGGAGATCCGTCTCGCTGCAAAGTGGCTGTTCCTCTTTTTATAAATGGCATTAACACGCAGGAAAGCAGGCTCGAAATCAATGACAGAACACACCCAAGAGAAGCCGACGGTCTGATAGTCGAGCTGCCAGTGGCGCAACGTTTGGATTTGATGATCTACGGGTCGAAACACGTATAGACGCCTCGGTTAAAAGTGGGCTGAAAAGATTTTTTTGGGATGTTTAAGTTTATAAGTAACTCTGGCTTTCATGGAAACACAAGTGTGAGTAAACTGACCAATAAAGCACTTTTTTTGATAGACAATTTAGGGTTACACTTTACTTGAAGGTATCTACATAAGAGTGACATGACACTGTCATGAACGTGTCATAGACATACATACAACAAGTCAAACGGTTATGACAATGCTTTTTTTTAGTGTCATTCGGTTTTTGTCATGACAAGTTAGGGTTAGGGTTCATGTGTCATGACAGTGTCATGACACTCTTATGTAGATACCTTCAAGTAAAGTGTTACCCAATTTTGTCTGATCAAAACAAACAACAAACAAAATCTTACCCGTTTATTCTGATTGAAGACGTACGAACATGCAGAACCAGGTCAGAACGAAGCGTTTTCCTGTCCGTTGATGCCGAGTGTAAAGGGGGCCACATTCTGAGCTTCGCCCACAGTTACGACCTCAGTTTTAGGTTGTAACACCTGAGTAATGACTTCGAAATATTTCCTGAAATGTACAAGAAAATCCTGCATCTGCTCCGATCTGTTTCTCTTCCACACATTACAATCATTCCTCGGGAAGCGCTGCCTTTGTCCACTGTCACTTTTCTAACGCTGATCTCTCTAACAGATGAATAAAAAGCATTCCATGTTTCACTCACCTCTCTGCATCTTCTTTCACTTCAGTTTGGGGTCAAACTAAACCTGAATATCTCCTCAATACCTTTTTAAAAACAATGAAGAAAATGGGATCTCTTATACAACTCAGTTTGTATTTTTAACTATCGATTGTAAAACATTTAGATGACAATTTAACACTTCAAATAAGAAAAACAGTCCAAGTTACATTTTTTTTGCCCAAAAGGAGATGTTTTGTCTATTTACATGAACTGTACAAGAGAATATGGTGATATTACACATCTACAACTCAAAAAATGGCTGCATTTGCCCACAAAATTCATTGTTAGCATGCTAACAAGCTACACTAAGATAATGATAAAACGTGGTAAACATTATTCCTGCAAAACGTAAGCATTTAGCTCAAAGCACCAATAACAAAGACAGAAACAGTTAGCTTTTCTAGTTTTTCACTTTTTCCTTTAGAAATACTGGATTATTTCACCTTGTTAGGCCTTTAAAAATCCTTCAAAACAAACAATTTGAGAAAGAAAAAAATTCACTTTTTGGTGCTCAAAACCATAACCTTGAGACCAGGAGCGGGCTCAAAGTAACTATTGCTTGATTTTTAAGGGGTCACAAGCTAAAAAAAAAAAAAAGGTTGGTAACCACTGATTAAGATATCGATGAAATCAGCTGCATTTTACTATTCGTTACTCTGGCGACACATCCACAGTGATCCTCATCTTCAGTCCCAGTATATAAGAGGTTCAGGTGTACAACGGGGTAAAGAATGTTTGTATTAAGCTGTGAAAGGATGAGGGTGTCCAGTTCTGACAGTCTTTACAGTGTTTACAGACCTAAATGAAAAAATTAAAGCAGATCCCTGATGCGAGGTTCCTTTTTTGTTTCCATATTTGAGAGCTTTCAGATGATCTCATCATGTCACATCAGATCCTGTGTATTTTTAACCATCTATTTACTACACAAACACAAAGATTGTCAGCAGACGTGTACAAAAACAGTCCATGGTCGATCAATGATCGAGGCTGCAGAGTCATGTGCTGAGATCCTCTTCGACGACGATGACGGCGGCTGTCCGGCAGTTTCCAAAGTGGCCTAAATGTCTGTTTACGCTGAAGGAAGATCGTCCTCTGATATAAAGCTCAGAGCTCTGAAGAGTTTGGAGGCAAACAGTTTGTCCTGAAAGCTCTTCAGCTTTTGATTTCTAACTGTGAGGCTGTGATGAGTCCCGAGTTCCTGCTGACGAATCCTATTTCACAGAGTCTGCAGGGGAAAAAGGTACAATATTAAAGGGGCACTCAAACCAATTTTGCATGTGAAAAAAGACATAGTATAGCACGTCCAAAAACATTCATAAAAAGTCATAGTATGTCAAAAAAAGTCATGAAAAATTCACAGTATGTTGAAAAGTAATAAAAAGTAATGGTACAGTATTTCAAAAAAAAAGTCATAGTAGTATGTCGCAACAATTCATAAAAAGTCACAGTATAGTGTGTTGAAAAAAAGCCATAAAACAATTATAGTTTAGTATGATGAAAAAAAGTCATAAAAAAGTCACAGTATATGTAAAAAAAAAAAAAAGTCATAAAAAAGTCACAGTATATGTCAAAAAAAAGTCATAAAAAAGTCACAGTATATGTCAAAAAAAAGTCATAAAAAAGTCATAGTATAGTATGTGGAAAAATGTAGAAAAAAAGTCATAATATAGTACGTCGAAAAAGTCATAAAAAATCATAGTATATTATATCGAAAAAAAAAGTCATAAAAAGTCATAGCATAGTATGTTGAAAAAGGTAGAAAAAAGGTCATAATATAGTATGTCGAAAAAAAGTCATAGTATAGTATGGTCAAAAAAGTCAACGCAAGTCATAGTATAGTACGTTGAAAAAAGGCATTAAAAAGTCATAATATAGTATGTCGAAAAAGAGTCATAGTATAATATGATGAAAACAAATCAAAAAGTCATAGTGTAATATGTCAAAAAAATAATAAAAAGTCATAGTATAGTATGTTGAGACAAGTTATAAAAAGTCAGTGTACTATGTGGAAAAAAAAAATCTTAGTATAGTATGCTGAAGAATGTAGAAAAAAAAGTCATAATATAGTATGTCGAAAAAAGTAATAAAAAAGTCATAGTATGTCAAAAAAGTCGTAGTATATTATGCTGAAAAATGTAATAAAAAGTCATAAAAAAGTCGTAGTATAGAATGTTGAAAAAAGTAAAAAAAGTCATAAAAAGTCATAGTATTTAGAAAAAAAGTCTAAGTATAGTATGCTGAAAAAAGTAATAAAAAAGTCATAGTGTAGTATGTCAAAAACATAATAAAAAGACATAGTATAGTATATCGAGACAAGTCATAAAAAGTCATAGTGTAGTATGTTGAAAAAGAGTCATAGTATAATATGATGAAAACAAATCATAAAAAGTCATAGTGTAATATGTCAAAAAAATCATAAAAAGTCATAGTATAGTATGTTGAGACAAGTTATAAAAAGTCAGTGTACTATGTCGAAAAAAAATCTTAGTATAGTATGCTGAAGAATGTAGAAAAAAAAGTCATAATATAGTATGTCGAAAAAAGTAATAAAAAGTCATAGTATAGTATGTTGAAAAAAAATTATCGAAAGTCATAGTTATAGTATGTTGAAACAATTCATAAAAAGCCATAGTAAGTCGAAAAAGAGTCATAGTATAGTACAGGGGTGGCCAACCAGTTAGGTATAAAGAGCCACAAAAAAAAACGCACCATAGCAAAAAGCCACACAACACATGCATGTCCACACTACAACAGCAACAGTGTCTTCCAGATCTAATGACATAGCAGGTTTCATAGTTTTTTTTCTCACTTAGATTGACTCAGTGGGAAACCTGACAGTCTTTGTTATCCACAGTCCTTTTCAGGTCTTGCTTGAACTCGGTTGTGGCCACTCGAAGCAACTCTCTCACTCATTTGTCACTAAAGGGGCTTTCAAACAGTCGGATTCAGCAGTGAAAGGGTTAACGAGGAAGGTGATCTGTGGCCGCTGTTTTTCCTCAGGTTGCAGAATCTGTCCTCAAAACTCTGCTGCATTATTTTCCATTTTAAAATAATTGGCAAATGTATTGGCAGATGCATTCAAATGTGTTTTTTTTTTTACTTATCTGAAATACTGTATGTTTCAGAAAAGTTAAAAACAACAATCAACCAATGACACAGCCCCCAGCCACACAGTAAGAGCCTCACAGGAGCAGGCAAAGAGCCGCATACGGCTCAAGAGCCACAGGTTCGCCACCCCTGGTATAGTACAATGAAAAAAATAGTGTATATGTCAAAAAAATAATAAAAAGTCATTGTATAGTATGTCGAGACAAGTCATAAAAAGTCATAGTGTAGTATGTCGAAAAAATTATAAAAAATCAAAGTGCATTATGTTGAAAAAAGAATTAAAAAGTCATAGTATATTAAGTCGAAAAGGAATAAAAAGTCATAGAATGTATGTCAAAAGTCATTGTATAATTTGTTAAAAAAAAAGTCATAAAAAGTCATAGTATATTATGTTGAAAAAAGGTATTAAATGTCATAGTTTAGTATGTCAAAAAAGTCAACGCAAGTCATAGTATAGTACGTTGAAAAAAGGCATTAAAAAGTCATAGTATAGTATGTCGAAAAAGAGTCATAGTATAGTACGATGAAAAAAAATCATAAAAAGTCAGTGTAATATGTAAAACAAATAATAAAAAGTCATAGTATAGTATGTTGAGACAAGTTATAAAAAGTCAGTGTACTATGTGGAAAAAAAATCTTAGTATAGTATGCTGAAGAATGTAGAAAAAAAAGTCATAATATAGTATGTCGAAAAAAGTAATAAAAAAGTCATAGTATAGTATGTTGAAAAAAGTAATAAAAAGTCATAAAAAAGTCGTAGTATAGAATGTTGAAAAAAGTAAAAAAAAGTCATAAAAAGTCAGTATTTAGAAAAAAAGTCTAAGTATAGTATGCTGAAAAAAGTAATAAAAAGTAATAGTATAGTATGTCGAAAAAAGTCATAAAAAGTCATAGTATGTCAAAAAAGAGTCATAGTATAGTATGCTGAAAACAGTCATAAAAAGTTATAGTATAGTATGTCGAAAAAAGTCATAGTGTAGTATGTCAAAAAAATAATAAAAAGTCATAGTGTAGTATTTGAAGAAATAATAAAAAGTCATAGTATAGTATGTTGAAAAAGAATTATCGAAAGTCAGTTATAGTATGTTGAAACAATTCATAAATATAGTATAGTACAATGAAAAAAATAGTGTATATGTCAAAAAATAATAAAAAGTCATTGTATAGTATGTCGAGACAAGTTATAAAAAGTCATAGTGTAGTATGTCGAAAAAATTATAAAAAATCAAAGTGCATTATGTTGAAAAAAGAATTAAAAAGTCATAGTATAGTAAGTCGAAAAGGAATAAAAAGTCATAGTATAGTATGTCAAAAGTCATTGTATAGTTTGTTAAAAAAAAGTCATAAAAAGTCATAGTATATTATGTCGAAAAAATGTATTAAATGTCATAGTTTAGTATGTCAAAAAATGTAGAAAAAAAGTCAGTATAGTTTATAAAAAAAAAAATCATTGTATAGTTTGTCAAAAAAAAGTCATAGTATGGTATGCTGAAATAAGTCATAAAAAGTCACAGTATACTATGTTGAAAAATAGAGAAAAAAGTCATAGTGAAGTGGAAAAAAGTAATAAAAAGTAATAGTATAGTTTGTTGAAAAAAGTCATTAAAGGCATAGTATGGTATGCTGAAAAAAGTAATTAAAAAGTCACAGTATAGTTTGTCGAAAAAAGTCATAAAAGTCATAGTTTAGTATGTCAAAACATTTATAAAAAGTCATAGTTTAGTATGTCAAAAAAAGTGATAGTATAGTATAACAAAAAACGTCATTAAAAAGTGATATTATAGTATGTCAAAAAAGTAATTAGTATAACAAAAAAGTAATTAAAAAGTAATAGTATAGTATGTCGAAAAAAAGTCATAAAAAGTCATAGTATAGTATGTCGAAAAAAAGTCATAAAAAGTCATAGTATAGTATGTCGAAAAAAAGTCGTAGTATAGTATGCTGAAAAAAGTCAAAAAGTCATTGTATAGTATATCGAAAAAAGTCAATATAGTATGCTCAAAAAAGTCATAAAGGTCATAGTATAGTATGTCAACAAATACATAGTATGTTATAAAAGTCATAAAAGTAATAGTTTAGTATGTCGAAAAAAAGTCATAGTATAGTATACTGAAATAAATCATAAAAAAGTCAGTATAGTTTGTCGAAAAAAATCATAAAAGGTCATAGTATAGTATGTCATAAAAGTCATAGTATAGTATTTCAAAAAAGGTAACTAAAAAGTCATAGTATGGTATGTTAAGAAAATGTCTTAAGCAGTCAGTAGAGTTTTTTCATGGGTGTTTCTACATCTATTCATAGCTAGCTGTGGGAGTGAACATTTCTCTTTCAGATCAAATGATCTGCAGTGCACTGACGAAATGACTCAAGGTTACATTAGCTTTTAACGCTGTCAATTAATTGGAATTAATTAAGTAGAAGTGGTCCAATTTCCTATAATTAGTGCCAAATTACATGGTACTTTCCTGGAAATCACAGACTTAAATGTGGATCCAAACTGCTGCTTTCTCCCCTCAAACTGTTTTACTGATCCTTTTACAGTGTTCGTCTCTTTAGTTGTAATGTTTTCATGGGATAAACTTCTTAAGTCGACAGAGCAGAGCGGACAAAAACATAATACTTTAAGGTGATTTAGTTGTACAACTGTGCGGCTACTACAAAAAAATAAATAAGAAAACTGATGTTTTAGTTTGGAGCAGAAGGAGAGTGAGACGTCCTGAACTTCCCTCGCAGCTCGGCAGCGTTTCTGACCCACAGACTGCAAAAATAATAGACAAAGCTTCCAGGCCTGAAAAGTGAAGCTAAAGCGGAAGTGCTTTAAATCTGCATTCTATCTAATTTCCAGCAGGGGGCGACTCCACTGGCTCCAACAAGAAGTCTGTTTCTAAAAAGTCTGAGAAAATGAGCCTACTTCTTTCTTGATTTATTACCTCAGTAAACATTGTCATAATAAGTTTATGGTCTCAATCGCTAGTTTCAAGTCTTCTTTAACACAGCATGATGTTCGTTTAGTAAATGATGGTCCTATTTATTTTAAAATAGACGATAAAGCAGGGGATGCTTTAAGACCTGTCAATCAGGACAGAGGCGTAGCAATGCTAACCATGCTAACACTGTGGACATTTAATTGGACCTCAACTTGTTTTTGGCTGTTGTCCATGTTTTCATCTTAAACTTTGACCCTCTCACTGTGTGTGTTAATTGGAACATTTTGGTCGCCTAAAAATGTCTTGTTCAGCAACCAAGATAGCTAGCTAGTGTTAGCTAGTAACTTAAGAGAAAGGCTTCTGATTTTGAACCAGCTTTGTGTACTGCTGTGCATGCTGACGAACGGCGCCAGTAGTAGGTGGTCCACGTTTAGCCGCCGTTAAATCTCCACTGGATGACTCGCTTCAGAAGGGTTGAAAATCTGCAACTTTAGCGTTTAGCTTAGCGCAGTGCCATTGCAGCCATAAACACTGGCTTGGTTGCGTCATCCTCCCCAGCTCCACCATCCCCAGCTCCACCCTCTCGTCAAAAAATCGTCACGACGGGTTTCAAAAAGCCAAGATGACGACGGCCGTATCATCAAACTCCAGGCTTCAAAACGGCAGTCCACAAACCAATGGGTGACGAAAAGGATGCTACACCCACTATCTTTATAGTCTATGTTCAGGGTGCTGTGTCATTTCTCCAATGCTCCATTGTTCCGACCTCTCAATAACCCGAAAAATTTCCTCTGGTCCTACAGCCCACTAGTCCGACGTCAACCAGAATCCCACTATGGCCACGCCAAGACCCACCCTTCAATAGCATTTATTGGGCAGGCGTCCATGCTTACGCAAGGTAACGTAACCCCATTTGTTCAGGTCCTATCCCCTGACCAATCAGCCATCCTAACCTTAACCACTCGAGGTTAATGCCTAACCCCAACCTATTGAGCTGCTTCGTAGGGCGGGTCTTGGCGTGACCATAGTGGAATTCGTAATTTCGCCACCAAAGGGACGTCAGACTAGTGGGCTGTAGGACCCAAGGGAATTTTTCGGGTTATTGAGAGGTCGGAACAATGGAGTGTCGGAGAAATGGGCAGTCCCCATGTTCAGACTGCAAAAGAGGATCAGACTAATCACCTTGAGGTTAGACGGGGACTCTGGACAAATCATAGTGTTTCTGCTGTAAAACAGTCTTGACATTCAGTCCTCGTCCATCCTTTGGGAAGTTTAATTAGTTACCAATCAGCTCTGCGTCTGCATAACACTGAGCGGCTCTGAGCCACTTTGGGTTTAGACTGGTGGGAAGGATAACAGCCCAGTAATTTGTCCAAAGCAAAAGACCACAGGAAGATAATGACAGGCACAGGTGCTTGTTTTAGGTTTGGATTTAATCTCAAACTGCAGGTTTTTCTCTGCATCGTCAGATAACATTTTCACCATATTCAGCTCTAATTTATTCACTGAAGCCTTGCTGAGGGTGCACGATCTTTCCTCCAGCAGTAACACATGATTGCACATGTGGGACTTAACCAGAACAACCTCGCTCCTGGCAACGAGCCCCTCTTACCCTTTTGTAGTATTCTCAGGTGACCTCCGATCCGATATGTTTTCTTAACTGGCAAGGCCTGGGAGGGAGTAGCTGTCTTTGTATCTGTGAAAAGAGAAAAATGAAGGTGTGAAAATGAAATTGCAGGCGCAGCAACGCTGCACATGTACTGAGGCGAGAAACTATAGTATTCTTTGTGTCTAAAAAGTGATTCGGAGAGAAGATATACAGAAGACCTGCACATACTGCAAATGTGTTGAAATACAAAAGAGCTGAAAAGAGCAGGAAAATCACATGGACTAAACCGGGAGTAGAAGACATTCGGCTGATTATTCTCAGGTGAAAACACACAGATCGAGATATGATGCTATCTTGAGATCAGTTATGTTTGTCTCTATTGTTTTTGGAAATATGGATCACTGTTCCCAACAAGTTGTTCATTCAGATTCATCCTTAAATTATGAAGCAGTCCCTTCTGCATCACGAGTTAAAAAAACAAGCAGATATTCAGCTCCTCAGACACATTTTACATCTTTATTTTACATTTCAGGGGACATTTTGTCAACACTCTTCCTCTGCAGCACAAGGAATGTGTTTTATATTTCAGTAACAACTTAAACTAAGGGGCCATATTATGTATCTATGTCTATACTGTCATTTAAATTTGTCAGATATTCTATACTTGCGGCATAGTGCACGTCTGTCCGTTCTCTTCCATTTTTTTATTATTACATTTTTTTTTATTATTTTTCTTTTTTTTGGGGGGGGGGCTTTTTACTTATTATATCGAAAGCAAGGGTTAAAATGTTACAAATGTCAATATGTTTTAAATGTATCTCTCTAGCAGCTTCTTCTGGTAAATTCTCATCACATCAGTGTAAAAATACAACATCCAGATCACAAAAATCCTAACAATCCAATGATACTAGCGATGATGGTTTGCACAATGTCATCAAACCAAAATGCACTCTTTAGACCACAACGTGTTCATTAAGTAAACATTAATCATAATAAATCAATGAAGCTGATTTAACCATTTAAAGGCCATCACTAGATTAGTAAATGTTGTGCTAGATGTAGTATTACGGCATCAAAGGAGGAAGATCAGTCTGCTGGATTTATTTTAAAAAAAATTGAATGAAAATGAAATCCATCCATCCATCATATCTTTTTTGTCCACCAGCCAAACGGCTAGTGAGTGTTCAAATGTTACCAGCCACCTTAGTTTACCATTGTTTTTTTTTGGCTGGTGAGCGAAGCAAAGGTACCAGCCTCTTGCATATTTTACCAGCATTTGGATGTTGTAGATGTTGTAGATGGTGCTAATTTTGGACACTCCATCCATCCATCCCCTTTCATTCAGCCTGCCAGTAAACTGTATTTAAGACGCTCTGTGAATCCAGCATTGCACCCACACACTGCTGACAACTTAGAAATCTGTTTGTTACACAAACACTAACCTGGGCCAGAATCCAACCAGAACAAATCTTAGTAGGTAAGCCAGGTAAGAATGTGGCTGCAGGACAAAATCGTGACCTGGAGTACCAGGGCCACATGGAGAGCAAGGTGCAGGACAAAACCTGAACAACAACTGTGTTTTAGACATACAGACTCTCACAGGTTTTCCTCAGTGTGTTTTCAGTGAATCTTTTGATTGACAAGCCTCTATCTCACACCAAACTGATTGATTTGCCTCTTCCGGCAGTTCTACGTGTTGTCAAGCAGCCAAATGATTAAAAGGAACGTGCAGCTCTGCAGTATTAACCGTTTAGGGTGTACTGCCATTGTCTGTTTCTCTGTCCTGTTCTTGGCTGGTCTGGACGCAGGATTAGACCAAACAGGGTTCAGTGTTAATCAAGGGTGGCAAATCCAAGTCGACTGCAAACCCCAAGCCCCTTCAATCCCCCAGAGCAGACAGAAAAACTGCTGCTACCTTAGATTTCAGAAAGGAGACAACAACCGTAGCTTTTCAATTTATTTTCATTGTCGACTAATCTGTGGATTATTTTCTGTATGAATGGATCAGTTGTTTGGTCTCTAAAATGTCATAAAATGGTGAAAAATGTGGATCAGTGTTTCCCAAAAGCCCAAGATGACGTCCACAAATGTCTTGTTTTGTCCACATATTCACATTTAACAAGCTGAAAATTAAGAGAAGTTTTACTTTTTTTCACAAAAAATGACTCTAACGAATTACTTGTTTATCAAATAAATTGGCGATTACATAATTGATGAATCTTTGCAGCTCTACTGCAGGTTGTACATTTAATATTCATTTGGAACAAAACAACTGAGGGTCCACTGTGACGAAAAATGACTTACTGTATTCGCTTCCTCCAATACCGCACACACGTTCACAAACTACCCAGCAGTATACAAAGTCATTAAAATGAGCTCCACCTCTCTTAGCTGCTACATTTAAGTGATGAACACATTAATGCATCGATAACTATAATACAACAATAGAATATATATATTATTATGCATAATGAATATGTTTACTTTAAGTATATATAGATGCTGATACTTTCGTTACTTATTATGAATGCAGGACCTTTACTTGTAACAGAGTATTTCTACACTACGTTAAGAATCAAGTGTACTTCTTCCACCTCTGAAAGTTGTTGCATAAGAGCTCACAGAAGAGTTAATGATATTGTAGTTCTCCTTTGTAGTTTCGGTAAGATCCCATTACTGACCAGGGGCTAAATGGAAATTCAGAAAATGAGATTCCTTCTGTCTGAGAGTGCAACAGGCCCCATAAAGATAATACAAATGTAAAAATACCTCTAAAAATATCTTGCAAAGGTTGAGAAGATG
This sequence comes from Sander lucioperca, assembly GCF_008315115.2. Classification (NCBI taxonomy): domain Eukaryota; kingdom Metazoa; phylum Chordata; class Actinopteri; order Perciformes; family Percidae; genus Sander; species Sander lucioperca. Next base: position 29,757,140 of record NC_050191.1, on the reverse strand, counting down.
GCAATGTAAGGTAAGAGAACTCTCCGAGGTGCTTTGTGTAGGGAGCTGAGGTGCTGAAGTCTAACAGGGTTGAAATTAGATTTTTCTGGCAGTAGAAGGGCAGCGACTGTGAGCCGGTAGTTAATATAAGAAACGTTTTCTCTTCATTTAAAATCAACTTAGCATTGATTTATAGTGGAGAGGGCTGAGATGTGAGAGAGAGATTAGTCTGTATGTGGGTGTAAACGTAGAAGGCAAACACAAATCAGAGAAAAGAACAAACAAAAGCACCACAAACCTCATAAAACTAGTAGGTTTCTCTGCTGAACTCTAAATGTGTTCACCCTGAACTCAAAGCTAAATTCAGTGTAAACAAAAAGACACACAAGAAATGAAGCAAAGACGCACCCTCGATGCCAAAATATTTCAGTATGAGCAAAAACTGTGATTATTCCAAAGCTCTGTCCACTTTAGGCCTGCAACCAGGGTTGGAAATACGGGGAGCTACGTGGAGCTTGGCTCCCCCGAAAGCCTCATTTGTCAAATTTGAAATAGATAATGAGGTTAATAGTAAAGCACTTGTCAATGTCAAGTTTGTTCAGGCAACAATTTCTGATAATTTGTGTCTGATAAACACTATTCCTACTGTGGCCAAGGATGCGTGGAGGCGCACTCAACATTTTTTTCAAGTTTTGTCAACATTTACAGCTCAGGGTTCATAATTGACCGTTCGCTAAGCCCCGCCCTCCTTAGTTACTGTTGCTACGCCTGTCAAGCTTTCGTGCCTGGCACGTCCATTACAGTATGTATGCACCGGTGTCAGACATTCCCAAGGAGATAATTAGTAATTTTTGGTGAACAGGTGAAATATCTGAGAGAGCAAGACAAAAGGGACTGCAGTATGGTTTCGAGGGATATATCCACGACATAATATGCAACCGATGAGAGAATAATTTCATCAAAATTGAAGCTAAAGCCTATAGGTCATGCAATAATGTGAGCCACCTCATACGCTGACCATTCAAATGGGAAACACACAAATTGAGGAACAGCTATGTTCATGCACAGCAGGGTAAGTGACATTTGAAAATAATCTAATAATTATAATAATTATAAATCAAACAGCTTATCCATAAATCTTGTGGAATAAACACAAGACATTAGTATGAACATTTGATAACAATGAAATAACATTCTCCTGCTTTAATTTTTAGCGATTAATAAATGCTGAAATACATTTTAAAGTATGTCAGTGAGCCTCCGTTTTGCCTTTAACCATCTCATGGATGGGTTAATAAGAGATGTGTACCCACTCGATCGCTCTCTGGGACATGTTTTCATGCTAATCAAACGTGTTTGGAGCTTGAAACAAGCTAGCGCGGACCGCTGATTAGCTTACAACGCTAGTATTCGGGGCAGAAAGACAGTAGCTCCCAAGACGGCGGCCGTCTGTAGCTATACGAGAACGCAACTGTCTTCATAATCTATCTTTTTAATAAACTGTCTGTACACTTACAAAGTTCTCAATAATTTGGTTAACATGTAGGGACCCTCATTATTCTACCGTTGAAGTGTGGTGATATTTTGAGCCTTTTTAGTGGTATAAATAGCGATTTGTTTTTACTTTCCCTGTGCCCCGAATACTAGCGTTGTAAGCTAATCAGCGGTCCGCGCTAGCTTGAAAACATGTCCCAGAGAACGGCGACAGAGTGGCTACACATCTGTTATTTAACCCCTAGGTTCTTTTTGCGCCGGAATTGTCTTTATTTTACGTTCAAATATATGCATTATGAACAAAGAGCCGTCATTATTTCCAAGCAATGGTGTGCTGAGTTAGCTAGCTAGCTAGCTAACGTTAGCGTGTTCTTGCCTTGGAGCAAACGTATGTGTTTTTGTTAATACTGTCGACATTTAGCTAGTTTAGTTGTGAATGGCCTCCCACACTGCTTGATCCACGGCCGGCCTTTCTAACCCTTGGGTTTTAGGTTTCGAGAAGGGAAAAATTCCACCACCCCGTCCAAACTTTTAGGATACCGGGTATCGGATTTGCACAACGCTTCGACGTACGGTGCTTGACAGACCTCCCGCGCCTAGTTACAGTTGCTAAGCCACGATTGTCCTGTGGCGGTTTTCGGGCGTGGCTTAGCGAAGGGTTAATTATCCTGGGATGCAGTCTAGGTCTGTTCTGTTCTAAAGCCAAACTGTCGCCTGTCCACTGTGCGTTGGTATTTTTTATTGTTAGATGAACAATTCAAACAAAGATTGCAGCAGTGAATACCATTTCTTTGTTGTCCCAGGCTAAACACTCTCCGTGTGAATTGAAATGTATTGATAATACATTTTTCCATGACACATCCATCTATGCGCATAGGTGCAGTACCCACAAAGCAGAGCCCAAAATAGGGCTCCTCCAAAAGCCACGGTGTAACTCAAACACTGGCTTTTATTTTCAATGTCATCGACAAGTCCGCTAATTATTTTGTCAATAAATTTGTTTACAATAGAGAAAACATAGAATAAATTATATCTATTCTGATAAAGGATAAAGTGTTACAAACTATCAGGTCACCCTATCAGCTAAACTTAAAACAGTCTCAGCTCCCCACGAGGCACTTTATTAACAGTCCCAGCAATAACTTTTAATTTAGTTAGCTATCATAATCTAATAAAATCTCCCGAGGACATAAATGTCTGCGTGTGAACCAACACACAGTTAATGAACCACAGGATTAATTACGCTTTTCAGCAATATGAGCTTTTTGATGAATGGGCCGACATTTTTAAACTGAGACTGTAAATCTCTCAGTTGATTATCAATGCTAATCACACTTTTAGGACAGAATTCACCAACCTGATCCATTGTGTGCTAGCTTCAGGTTAAAGCTATAGTGCGGCTTTGTTCTAACGCCGCTGGGCGCTCTCTCTCTTCAGTCTCTCTCTATCTCGCTCCACCGTATAACGTTACCGTGCTTTCGGGCGGCCGTTGAGGCTCCATCTAAAACTCTGCCATTTCAACCAGCTGTTTGTAAAATAAAATAAACTGGATTATGGATCATTTCATTTCTATAGTTTAAAGCTGACTTTACCAGCTGACTTCTCTATTGGAGAGACGTCTCCAATAGAGAGGAGACGTCTCTTACGTTCTAAAACCAGCCTCTGGAGACTCCACCAGCTGAGTCGCAGCGAAACCATCAGCTGGCTTCAGTCGAGCTGAGACGGGCCGGTTCAACTTTTCCTGCAACGTTCTAAAACAGGTTTTGGTCTCGTCGAGAATCTTTGGTCTGAACTGGGCTTTACTGTCATTAAAAAGTGGCTTACTAAAAATTTGTTTTGGTAGTTTACAGAATATTGAGCATCATCCGGCTGGTTACATAAAGTGTGAAATCTGATCTTTCAGAAAAGCACTGTTTACATAAAGAATCACTGAAAAATAAAAATCCCATTTCATGCAGAAAGGTCAAGTTAAATTAGCATTTCAAGCTGCCTTTCAAGAAAAAAGAAGACCCTAAGTTTGAATGGAGCAGAAAGAAAGACATCAGGTTGTTACGGCTGTTAACTGATAAACATACAAACAATACGTAACGTCGCTATCTTTTTTTAGCAGGCTGTCCATTATTTATTCCATTATTGTTCCATTTTGCAGCAGCTGCTTTTAAGTTACAAGATTAATAAAGCATCATTAATTAGTTTTTGCTGCAGCTGTAAACACTGACCTTATGAAGTTGTTATTGTGAACATGTTAGGTAACGATTGTGTATTTATACATCAAGCATGTGGATGTTGATTGCAATAAGGGTTGTCCCATGGCCTGGGGCAAGTAAAACGCCACGTTGGGCAAGTAAATATAACAACCCACGTACCCGAATGGGGAGAATGCTTGTTGAATGATTTCGTTTAAATGTTGGCCAATCAGGACTTGGCGCTAGTAACGCTTAGTGGTCGGCAGTCTAGTTAGAAGAAGATTCTTGTCTTACTTTGCCTTTTGTATGTGCTTGTCTTCATGTGGTTAATACTGAAAAATTTGCATAAATAAAATCTATAAAAATGACATGTAGAATCCTAAAAAAAAAGGTACCTAAAAATATATGTGGTCAAACAAATTACAGCTAGAAACCACTCTCTCTTAATCTTTGCAATTACATTAGATTTTTTATTTACGTAAATAATAGCCTCCACTTTCGGTAAACTTTAACTCATCTATGGCACTGTTCATGATGTGTTTATACGTTGTAAACAAAGAACAAATATAGCAATTTACTTGAGTCTTTGTCGTTATTTGATAACCCCAAATAACCACATTGGATAACCCAACGTTGAACGCTCAAGGCAAACCTTTTCTTGCCTATTGACGTTGATACTTCTCTCCACTGGTTGGCTTTAAAAAAGCTCCGAAGAATGTATTGTTTCTCTCTTAGCTCTGGTTGGAAGCGACTATTTTCCTATGGCTGTTTTTGGAGCAATCTTATGTCGTGTCGAATCAACACCCAACGTCCTAACGATCCCTGTGTGTGTACTTATTTACCTGCACACGGCTCCGTGTCCAGGGAGAATGTGGCAGTCGCCTCCTTGGCAGTAGTCGGGCTGCAGGACACACAGACTCTGACAGGGCAGGCCGTCCACCGACAGGAAGCCCGGCTCGCACAGACACCGAGCCTCCTTTGTCCAGCCGTTCACCACGCAGCGAGAAAACTCATCGCAGGCCAGGAACTTGCAGGGATTGGCCTGATCAGCTGCAAAGGAGAGGAAAAGAAGAAGAAGAAGAAATTCACTCAACAAAATCTAAACTCATCCACCAGAGCATCTACAAGAGGGGATTGTAAAATACAATGTAGAAAAAGTAGTTTTGGACAGTGGGCTTTTTCCTTTCGAGCAGCCCATACATGGAATACCATACCCACAGAACTAAGGAACATCACATCTATCAAATCCTTCTCCAAATCCATACAACAGTGGTTATTGACTAATCAAATGTGCTGCCATAATACAAAATAATGTGTTTGTCTTTATCGCTACAGTTGTGTCTCTGTGTGTGCTTGTCGTTGATATAGACTATTTTCTCTATTTTCTTGTCTATCCCTCAGAGGATAGTGTTATATTTTTCTCATGTCATCAACCTGCCAGTTGTCCTGATCTGGAATAGTGGTTGTGTCATTTTCCTTGTCTATGCCTATGTCTTTCTTGTTTTATGTGTATTTGTTGTATTGTTGTACCGTATCTATTGTTTGAAGCCATCAACCTGCTAGGGACAGCAGATGAAAAATAGCCTGTATAGCTAAATCTGGCACATTTACATGTTAGACTCTGTACTCATGTTGATTAATGTGCGTTGTCCCTTTTAAATAAAGAAATCTAAATCTAAAAAGAAGGGGAAAACATTAGTATTCATGAAGTGTGTCCCCGCTCCTCCCCTCCTCTCTCCAGGAGGTGCTGAGGAGTGTTTCATTTTAATGAGATCCTTAGCTTCTGGTCTGCATTGAAATGTAAGATTTAGTCTCAGGCGTGGACGGCTTCCGAGACTAAACGTCAGATACACTCCGGGGAAATCTGCACGTTTGGATGAAATGTCCGCCATGTGATGCCATGACGTGTGATCAGCATGTAACTGTAAATCACACATACAAATCCACATGTATCTAGTCAAATGTATTGTATACCTCTGCTGGTGTTTATGTACTGCCCCCTGCACCAACAAGCAAGGTACGGTCATAATGAGTTATGGATTTAAAAGTTGTCATCCCTTAAATCATATCCATAACCACTTTGAACTCACACATGCACTGACTTCATAGTCTAACCCCCCAACCCCCGAACTTTCTTCTACCCACCTACTGTGCAATATTTCATATTTAATACTTTTGATAATACTGTGCAATTCCATTACTGTGCAATATCTGTATAATGTGCAATAGCATTACTCTCATTGTCCAATAGCTGTTACTCATTGAATATGATCACCACTATTGGGAAATATTCAAATAATGTGCAATAACCCACACTGCATATCACACTGTATATGAAACCATATTTATTTTTATTTTTTTATGTATATAACGTCTCAGAACTGTGCACCTTACCCCCTTTTGTTGCACTACTTATTTTATTCCATGTTGTTATATTTATTTTACGTACATGTTGGGACTGAAAAAGGAGTTGCTCTTAATCTCATTGTACATGTGTATAGTGACAATAAAAGGCATTCTATACTATTCTATATATGTCCGTAAATTGGGAGCACGGTTGAATTAATTTGAATTGCAAATAAAACAAAACTAGTGAATGCACTGTTGTTTGGTTCACTTCCTATGTTTTGGTTGGATCCCATTCTCACCCAAAGTGAACCAAACTGTAGAGCTCTTGGAATCTGACAGAAACCCACGTTTTTTTATTTTATTTTGTTTGTTCTAATTTAGAGTTCGAATGAGCTTTCTCATCACCCCAAACCAACCGGACTATCCGTCGAAATGTTCAAGGATTCGGTTAAAATGGACCAAATGGCTATATGCATTTGTCTGTTACTTCTGACAATTTGATAAACAAAAATGCCTATTATGCTTGAGTAAATGAAACCCCAATCAACAAAACTGCTTACAAAAATAATACTGATATTAAAATGCTACCGTTAAAATCCCCGGGAGAGTCCGGCACAGCCAGACTCTGGACGGTAAAACTGAGATTATTAAACACAGTCGGAGAGGATTTGAATTGCTATTTTTTCTCTCAATTCTTATCATTTTGGCGCTGGTGATTTTCCTTTGGGGCTGGCTAAAACCTCTTTGGGGGATGCAGGAAAAACCCTGGCTTTTATACTCTCTGTGTACGTACGTGGAAGGACAATCTGTAGTTCGAGCAACAGGCCCAGCAGCAAACCTCCAAGTGCCATGTTTTGCGTCAAACTTGGTAGTTTTTCTGCTGGCCTGTGAGTAGGGACATCTGGGCACCGAGGGGAGTTTAACATAGTTCATTTACACATACTACCGACATTATTATGATACAAAGTTGGTTGAATATCGGCAAAGTAGCCCTTTAACAATAAAACACTCTAAAAGGTGACATTGTGCTTATCTAAGTTAATTATTTCTGAATATACTCGAATGATGGACTTTTAATGGAGTATTCTTATTTTTTTGATGTATGAGGCATGTACAGTACGACTGGGTGCATATAACAGCATTGAGTGTATTTTATCGCCACCGGCCAATTATACGACACAAGGTGACTTTCTGCAAAAACATGATCCCCAACCCGCCGCCTCTGAGGTAAAAACATGTTGCAGCAGCACTTCTCATCTTCACTGTTATTATTCCAGCCCTGTAATGTTCTGTACAATCCCACTGATTTGACATATAGACCTCATTACTGAGTCTATTTGAATGTGTTTGTGATCTGTGCTCTCTGCCTACATCTCATCCATGGCCAATATTACAATATAAATCTTATATACGTACAAAAAAGGAGCGCCAATACAACAAAGACTTATTATGAGATGCTGTTTTATGTGCTGACACAAACAGATATCATAAAGCACATCATTGTACTGCAGCTGTAAAATGAATGAGATGTTGAGTTATAAAGATATGATTATATGCAATAAGCAGTGGTGGGCCAAGAAGGGGGGGCATGGGTCGGCACCGCCGTCCGCCGTCCACTGAAAGCACATTGCTATCGCCACGAGTTACAGCTTTATTCGGCTCGTTTTCTGTGAACGATGTGGCGAGGGGGTAACGCTAAGGCGGAGTTAGCGAGCTAACACAAGCTGGTTCGTCTGCTGGTTCCACCGGGCTTTTCATGCTGCATCGGTTACAGAGAATGAGCTGAACAGCTGGGTCTAACGTTAGCGGTCCGCAGACCCACTGTTGCTGGGTCTAAACCTTTAATGGACAGGACAGCTAGGTGAGAAAGGGGAGAGAGAGGGGGAAGACATGCAGGAAATCGTCACAGGTCGGACTCGAACCCTGGATGTATATGTGCGCCTGCTCTACTAACTGAGCCAACCCGGCCACAGCTAGCCACTTATAACTATATTTGTACCTGGTTCAACATCCAGAGAGTGGGTGTCGATCTGGATGTGCAGGTTCTGGTAGGCGGCGAGGCAGAACTCCTCCAGGGCACAGTGCACGGCGCTGGTGATGTTGTACGGCACCGACTTGGCGAACTTCATCTTGCTGTTGACGACCACGCTGCCCTTCCTGAAGTTTAGAATCTCCAGTTTCTTGAAGCCTGTCAGGTTCGCCTGCAGGAACGGCATCAGCTGGAGGCAGAAGCACAGAGAGGATCATCACTTTGGCGTCCATTTCTGTCATTTTGAAACTAGTCTCACATTGCCAGACCTTCCTCCTCAGCGCAGCGGAGGAAGGTCTGGCTAGTCCACACAGCATTCCTGGATGGGAGAAAAACGTGCTCTGGTTTATTGGCATTTCTTTAAACCAATCACAACTGTCTTGGGCGGTGCTAAGCGCCGGACGGAGCAACGGTGCCTCTGCAAAATATCCTCGGGAAGGAACTTGTTTTGGTGGAACATGTGGACGTTCAAAAGTAGTTTTAGTTGTGCAACAGAAAACTCAGATTGGACAGATAGTCTAGCTAGCTGTCTGGATTTACCCTGCAGAGATCTGAGGAGCAGTTAACCATAGTCCTCACAAATCCACCGGAGGTTAGAACGCCAACACAAAGAAAGAGGAAGGTGACGGACATCCGGCAGAAAATGAAAGACATCCGAATTTCCAGCGGCACCGGAGCAATCCTGGAAATTAAATGTCGTTGATATAGACTATTTTGAAACAGACCGTTTGTGGCACACCGGGTATCCCTCAGAGGGAAGACGCTGCTAAACATTTGACAGTTAATTTTTGATAGGGCTGGGACGATATGCTTTTGTCCCAATTCGATTCTTTAACGATACATGGTGGCTGATTGGATTTGTATTGCAATTTTCACTCATTGCGATTTCATAGTATTGAGTATTGACAGGCGACGCAACAAGCTGGCACAATCCCGTGAAACTGTCACGTTCATGTTCGTGACACGCACGCTGCAAGAGTTGAATTGTGTTTAACTTTTCCCTACACGAGCGGCGCGCCGAACAAATCAATGAACAAGAGACTGATTCTTGCTTTTGTGTTTGTGAGTTCACTAAAATATCAAACTGTTTTCTAAACAGTTATCAGGGCGTAGACAGCGGAGCTTCTGCTTGTCAGAGCATCGGCACAAGACCGGATTTATCGGTAACTTCCGTAATTATGACTATGCTAATTTAGCTAACTTTAACTTGATCAGTAGCAACAATAACAGCCCGGGGCTAGGAAAGACTAGTCCTGTGATTAGGGATATATGATACCACAGTCAACTAATTCAGTTGTACGGCAGGGTTACAGTAGTGCACAGAATCTCCATGGTTACCACACGTTGATCGCCTGGCGTTTAATCGCGGAACGTTGTCCTTCACATAAGGAGCGCAGTGAGACCCCGCAGATCTATGCGACTACGCAGGCCAAGTGTTGCTCCCCGTGTGAAAAGCCCTTTATAAATAAGAAGCTGTAGAATTCATTCTCACAAGTAAGACAATAGGAGAAAATTACACCGTTTTTCAAAAACTAAAAAGACTCCTTGCAATCCTTCCTAGGCAATATACCCACTCTTGTGTCTGTAGATAACGTGTGTGGGGAAAATAGATTGGTCTAACCTGACTGAGGAGGATCTTAAAGAATACTATATTCAGTCTGACATCTTGTTGAGTAACATTGAATTACCAAAAGATTCCACTGCATGCTGTGATATTAATTGTAAGAACCCTCAACATGGTATCGAGCTGTGCTCCCTGTATAAGAATATTGTGAAGTCTAGGGCTGCCACCTCTTAGTCGATTAGTCGACTAATCGGTCGTTTTGGTCTTAGTCGACTAAGATTTCTTTAGTTGATGAGTCATTTTTTATGCTTATTCATGCTTAATTACTCATTTCCAAGAAACTTATGAGCACATTTCTGGTAAACACAAGATTTAAAGTGGTGCTTTTGCAGGATTAATTGTAGAGAAACTCAGTTTTACAGATGGTTCATTAACTACATTTATATTGTGCTTTTCTAGTCTTAACCACCTCTCAAAGAGCACAGCTCTGTCGATTACATCAACTAATCGATTAATCGACAAAATCATATAAGTGTTAGTCGACTAAGAATTTCTTTAGTCGAGGACAGCCCTAGTGAAGTCCCTCCTTGTCTCGAGCAGGCCCCTGTATAAGACACACAGATTGTACAAAGCCAAGCCAGGTTGGAATGACTAACCTAAACATGGCACAGATATGTGTATTTTTGCCTTAAAGGAGGTCCTAGATTTGTATAACAGGCATAATTCCACAATTTGTATGTGTTTTATTGATGCCTCTAAAGCTTTTGATCGGGTAAATCATGAGAAGCTATTCTACAAATTGCACAACAGAGTAGAGGACAGATATTCAGAAATGATGTTCAGGTTCGGGTCGGGCTCGGTCACACAGCGCGATAAGGCATTGAACATTTTAAATAAAAAAAAAGCTTATTATGTAGGTGCGTGCCTGTGTTAATGTGCGCTTGTTGACCCGTGTGTGCTGATGCGCTCATCTGTTGACATTTCCGAATGCCTTCCTACAGTTGCTTAATAAAAGCGGGCTTTCCACACAAAGAAACGTACGATTTTAACTGTGTTGGGTTCGGGTCGGGCTCGGACATAAATGCCTGTCGGGCTCAGGTCGGGTTCGGTTACTGCGCTGTCGGACGCAGGCCGGGCTCAGACAGAAAGATGCGGCCCGATCTGCACTCTACAACAGAGGGGTTCCCAAATATCTAGTGAGAATCTTGGCTTTTTGGTATGCTCATCAGTCAATGTATGTGAAATGGGGTAACTCTCTATGTCTGCCCCATTCAATGTAAGCAATGGAGTTAAGCAGGGAAGCATTTTATCTCCCTTTTCTCTTTTTAATATTTATATGGATGATCTATCAAAGCTGGTTGGGAACACCATTATCAACCACCTGATGTACGCAGATGATCTGGTGATTCTTTGTCCATATAGTGCTGGCCTTCAACAGTTACTAAGGGTCTGCTCCCAATATGGCTCAGACTTTGACATTAAGTACAATTCTAAGAAGAGTAATATTATGATTGCTAGAAGCAGGGAGGACAATAAACTGTCATTTCCTGCTTTCTCTCTGTCTGGTACTGTCCTTAAAGTGTGTGATGAGGTCAAATACTTAGGGCACTATATAACTGATGACCTGTCTGATGATAGGGACATTCACAGACAGTACTGTATGATGTACGCACAAGCTAATATGCTGAATCGCAAATTTAGTATGCGTTCATTGTCTGTGAAGACCACACTTTTTAAAGCTTTTTGCACTCCAATGCATACTGCCCATTTGTGGGCAAAAACTCAATGTGGCATATAATGATGGCATGAGGCTGCTGCTTAAAATGCCTCGATGGAGCAGTGCAAGCCAAATGTTCGTAAGTGTTGATGTATCCACCTGTCCTGCTGTACTCAGGAATCTCATGTACAGATGTATGTGTAGACTGAGTCATTCAACAGCATAATTGCAACACTAGTGAACCCTGCAATGAGTGCGGTCAGGTTCACTTCGAGATTGTGGAACCATTGGCGTTTTAGTCTATATGCTGATTCTGAATGCTCTTTTTGTGTATTGTGGAACTCTGACTGTGTTTTGTCTTGTATTTGTCTGTCTTTTGCTATGTTTTGTATTGTGCTATGGACCGTTTTTTTGTGTCCTGAATAAAGTAAAGTAAGTAAGTAAACTGCTGCATTGAGTAACAGAAAAAAAGGGAAGAAAGAAAACATGAAAATGCAGTTTAGGGGGCGATGAAATTGTCTCATCATAAATTCCACCTCATCTCTTTTGTCTAAACGAGCTGAAGTCATAAATAAGTTGATGCTTCCCGTTAGGTTGCTACCAAGCCGTCAATAAATCTTTTTTTTTAATGGCGCAAATTTATAGATACAATCAGATTCTGTATTACATCAGTAAATCTCATGTGAATGCCTGAAATGTATTTCTAAACAACAGATTCATTAGTTTTCCAACTTGTTGTAGTAGTAAGTAGTTCTGGTATTTCCATGACTTGAATTAAAGTGCTCATATTCTGCTTTTTGGCTTGTTCCCCTTTCCTTTATTGTGTTATATATCTTTGTTGTGCATGTTATAGGTTTACAAAGTGAAAAATCCCAAAGTCCCCCCCAAAGGGACTTACCATCTCCAACAGAAAACACTGTTCACAAACTGCTCCAAACAGCTCTGTTGTAGTCCAGCCTTTACTTCAGAGACAAACGTGGTCACTTTGTAACACACGTTATAATGCTCACCTAGCTGCTAGCATGGCACGCCCTCATACTCTGCTTCTGACTGGCTAGTAGTCCTTACCTAGGTACTGTCAGGGCCCTCATACTCTGCTTCTGACTGGCTAGTAGTCCTTACCTAGGTACTGTCAGGACACGCCCTCATACTCTGCTTCTGACTGGCTAGTAGTCCTTACCTAGCTACTGAGCATGTGCGACTCCTAACAAAGATGTTACAGCAGTGAGAGGTCTCACTCTGTAGCTAAAACAGAGAGCTCAACACACAGGGTGAAAAGAGGAGCTGCAGCAATGTGCAGTACAACAAAAATATGGTGTTTTTTGACAATGAAACCACATAAACCTATTCTGATATAACCTCTAAATACAATTATGAACCTGAAAATGAGCATAATATGAGCACTTTAAGTGTTTTTTTCTGTTAATTTTACAGTTGTAAAGACAACAGAATAGCTTTTAAATCATAAAACATCTATAAGAGGCAAAGCTGCTTAAGTTAAGTTAATCCTCCGTGAGCCAGATGTCAAAGAAATATGCCCAAATATGCGCACCCAAGTCCTGTTTATGTCAAGAATGATTGAGGATTCAGCCCGATGTAACAAACTCAACACCTTGTGAAGCAGCTGCATGTTTCCGTGGTTACATCTAAATAAAAAGGAATCTATCAAGGATGGTTGCTTTTTTTCTTACACTTCACAAATATTTATGGTCATTTCAGCATGAACGCAGTGTGTGTGTGTGTGTGTGTGTGTGTGTGTGTGTGTGTGTCTGTCTGTATGTGTCTGTGTGTGGTTGTGTGTGTGGTTGTGTGTGTGTGTCTGTCTGTATGTGTCTGTGTGTGGTTGTGTGTGTGGTTGTGTGTGTGTGTCTGTCTGTGTGTGTGTGTGTGTGTGGTTGTGTGTGGGTTCTGTGTGTGTGTGTGTGTGTGTGTGCGTGTGTATGTGTATGTGTGTGTGTGTGTGTGTGTGTGTGTGTGTGTGTGTGTGTGTGTGTGTCTGTGTTTGTGTGTGTCTGTGTTTGTGTGTGTGTGTGTGTCTGTATTCTGTGTGTGTGTGTGTGTGTGTGTGTTTGTGTCTGTCTGTCTGTCTGTCTGTCTGTGTGTGTCTGTCTGTCTGTCTGTCTGTGTGTATCTGTGTGTGTTTGTGTCTGTCTGTCTGTCTGTCTGTCTGTCTGTGTGTGTGTGTGCGTGCGTGCGTGTCTGGAAATGATAAATACTTATTATAACCAGCTCTGGCAGCGACTGCCACTGATGTGATTATGCTGTTTACTGAGGAGATGTAGTTACGCTGCTCACGACCGACAGCGGCTTCACTTTGTTTCAATCGTTGCTTTTCTTTCACTTTATTTCTTCTGTCAAGGTCATCACTGCAAACTAGATACCACAACAACAAATTACGAGCTTTCAAAATTCAGTTAAACCCTCCAAAAGCCTCGCTGCATCTCTGCACAGCACACAATTAAACACTAATTTCTCTGATTCCCATAAGGCCGAGCGTAAATACCTTCATTGATGCAGTCAACGAAACTCAGCAATGTGGGTCTCTTAAGGATTTGGAACAATTTATAGTCCTGAGCCAATATATTTATTTCAATGCTGTCAGCGGTAAACAGCAGCAGACCCGAGGACACAGAGAGAGAGAGAGAGAGAGAGAGAGAGAGAGAGAGAGAGAGAGAGAGAGAGAGAGAGAGAGAGAGAGAGAGAGAGAGAGAGAGAGAGAGAGAGAGCAGGATGCTAGTTTGCCTCCTCAACAAATAAAACGCTTCTTCAGCTTTAGTGCGTAACTATTTTACGTTAATGAACGTCAGTCACATTCAAGCCATTGGCTTTGTGGGAGACTTAGGTGCGCGTATCTGGCGGGGGGCTTAGGCGTACTTCTTCAAGAAAAAAAGCAATTCCCCCCATACATTAAGTGTTTATTTGTGGGATTTTGCACCTCTTTGTAGTCGTGTTGTGTCTCTTGTTTGTCATTTTGTTTCCTTTGGGGGTTATTTTGGGTCTCTGTGGTCACGTCTCTCTGTAGTCGTTTTGTGTCCCTTTGTGGTAGTTTTGCGTCTCTTTTTCACATCGTTTCAGAGCGTTATTATGTACTGAAATCCCAAAAGAGAAAGCAGCCAACGGCGAAGACAAACATGGATAACCATTGGTGTGGCTTCTCCTAGTTGGAGAGCGCTAAAAAAAGATAATTTTTAACTATCTGAATATTCGTTTCTACGTTTACTACACTCTGTGTGTGTGTGTGTGTGTGTGTGTGTGTGTGTGTGTGTGGCGTGGTGAGCGCTACGACTGCCATCTCATTGTGCAACCATGGGTTACATAATGACAATAACGCCGAAACCTTGAGATGAAGTGAAGGCGAATAATACGAAAACATTTCTCAGGTCCATTTTCCTTCTATGCGGACACGATGTACAGGCGGGGGAGGAAATGATGAGGCTTACACAATGGGCACTTACCACAGAAAGAAACAAACACACGGCTGCGTTCAAAAACGTTTGAAAACAAATCTAATGTGCTTATGTTACGTTATTAAATGACTCACTGGTGAAGCTAGCCTAATGTACAGCTGGCTAATGCAAACCCAGGCAGGAAGCAGTAATACAGTCAAAGATATTTGGATATTTTCCAGAGTGGCCCTCACTGAGAGTGAGTTTGACACCCCCACCATAACATATGATTCACATCCTGGTCATTGAACCCTTCAGTGAGCACTTGTTTCTGCTTCCTGCCTGGGTTTGCATTAGCATTGGGCCTAAAGGCTAGATTTCATCTGTAGCCCCTGGACAGCTGTTACAATAAACGGAGATACCGCTAACAAACACACATATTTCCTGCTTCAAAAACAAATACTGTACTTCAGGGCTGCAACTAAGGATTATTTTCACTGTCGATTAATCTGTTGATTATTCTCTAGATGAATGGATGAGTTGTTTGGTCTCTAAAAAGGTGAAAAATGTGGATCAGTGTTTCCCAAAAAGCCCAAGATGACGTCCTCAAATGTCTTGTTTTGTCCACAACTCAAAGACATTCAGTTTACTGTCACAGAGGAGAGAAGAAACTAGAACATATTCACATTTAACAAGCTGACAGAGATTTTTGACTCAAACCAATTAATCAATTATCAAAATAGTTGCCGATTAATTCAAAAGTTGATAGCTAATTGATTGATCTTTGCAGCTCTATAAAGTAACAAATGTACAGGCTCCTCCTATAGCTTTGCAGCTAACAGCTCTTCATCTTAATTTGTACTAACTACTCTGAGGTTCATGCATGTGCTTTTCCATTTGTTCCCCATCGACAGCTGAACGCAGGATAAATGTGTTGATTAATCAGCGAGACACGACTACGCATTGATTTTTATTTAGTTGGATTCTTTCATCATGTTTAAAACATGTGCTGAGGCTCAGAGGAACACTGACCTCGTAAAGATTTGTTATTTATTAATCGAGTGAAGGAATGCTGACCGTGCGTGATCTTCCTCGGCCTTTTTAATATCCACACCTGGGAGATTCCTGTAACATCTAATAGTGAGCACTGGGAACGTCCCAGTGCGAACGGTTTGCTGATGAATTAGTCTCGCTTTGCCAGACCTTCCTCCACAGCGCTGCAGAGGAAGGTCTGGCTAGTCCACACAGCATTCCTGGATGGGAGAAAAACGTGCTCTGGTTTATTGGCATTTCTTTAAACCAATCACAATCGTCTTGGGCGGTGCTAAGCTCCGGACAGAGCCACGGTGCCTCTGCAAAATAGCCTCAGAACTTGTTTTGGTGGAACGTGTGTACGTTCAAAAGTAGTTTTAGTCCTGCAACAGAAAACTCAGATTGGACAGATAGTCTAGCTAGCTGTCTGGATTTACCCTGCAGAGATCTGAGGAGCAGTTAACCATAGTCCTCACAAATCCACCGGAGGTTAGAACGCCAACACAAAGAAAGCGTTAGTCTGGAAATCCGGCCGAAAAGAAGGACATAAAAAAAACTAAAGTCTTTCACCCAGGAAATGCGTGTTCCTGGGGAGTGTTTTAATCCAAACCACGATCTTTTTCCTAATCTTAACTAGTTGTTTTGGTGTCTAATCTTGACTTTCGTCGCGGCTAAACGCTCATATTTTGTGGACTAAATTTAACTGTAATGTCCACCGAAACGACCGGCAGCTCGCGGTGCTTTGTACCCGGCCCAGTCACCTATTTTCGGGTAACTGAACCACCAACTACCGCTGATACAACAGAGGTCTGTAGCCGCGTCACAAAGCTCTGTAGCGGCTTAAACAACTAGCAACTGGTGCTCGGCGTCACGTGACCAGCCGGCGGTCTCCTAATTTCGTAGGATATCCTACGTTTTGGTGTGCATACATTTTCGTACTTTAAAACTGTTCTGAAATGCAAAATAATAGAATTTTAATCATGTGATAAAATATGCGATTAATCGCGATTAACTATAGAACGTCAGCGATTAATCGCGATTAAAAAAATTAATCGTTTGACAGCCCTAGTCTTATTGTAAGTAATCAACTGGGGAAGTTCCATGTTGATATCTGTTAGTTGGAATATTTTCCCTATTCACCTGCAGTGTCTCCTCTGAACATGGCCTGCAAGGGGAAAGTGGCATCACCGATTTCAGTATTTTTCAATAATTTTCACCGCTAGGATCTCTTCAGAGGAGACTTTTATGAAACTCGATCAGATAATAGAGTTTCTGTTGCAATTTGTGTGGGGTCATGTTGCATAATGCCTGTACTATAGAGATGCATGGCAAAAGGAAAAGAAGGAGAAACACTACTACTTTTAAACTTTATCAAAGACTTGGATATGAACAGGTTTTTGGATATGAGCACACATCGCAACAGCGGCCATTTTCAAGAAGCTGGTTGAAGGAATGAAAGAGGGACGCTGCGTTCAATTCCAACAAGTCCATCACCGTTGGAAAACTTTCAAAAAATCCTATTTTGCACGGCTGCATGTAAACAGGAATATAAGTGGAGTATTCACTTTCATTAGCCATGTAAACAGCTTAGTCAGAATATTGTCTTTTTCACGATATGTGCAAAAAACGGATTATTATGTGCATGTAAAGGTAGTCATTGATGATGCTAACATGCTGATGTTTTGCAGATATGTTTAGCATGTTCACCATCTCAATTTAGTGAGTTAGCATGCTTAAATCGACTGATTAGCATGAGACACAAAGTACAGCTGAGGCTGGTGTATGTCATTAGTCAATTTGGTCATAAACCAAAGTTCTGCACAATGATGATGGCGCTAGAACAAAGGTTAATCAAAATTTTTTTTAAAGAAAAACTCTTCAAACCAGCTGAGTGCAGGCAGCCGAAAGGGCATCTAAATTAAAATTCTGCCTGGCTGCTAATTGAAGGGATTTACATTTGTTTAGGGAATCAGAGATGCATTCACACGAGGCACTAATAACTAGAATTACCGCCTCACGGTTGTATGCCTCCACCACCTGTAAATAGTGTTTTTTTCAACCTGGACCCTATGGTCCTATGTTTTTGTGTCTAAGTGACTGATGAGAGCAACAACCTTTGACATTAGTCCAGTATTAAGCGAGATCGCTGCAGTCGGCAGCAGCTAAAATGTAAGTTAATTGGACAATTGTCCAGCTTGTATTTACGTTCACAAAAATGCTCGTTTTGCCGCTGACAGGGTCAAATTAATATTCTAAGTGTCTGACAACATTATGGGAAGGATCCCTTCAGAGATAGACCTTTAAAACTTCTTTGAGACCTTTCTGTTTAACCAGAAACAGCTCTGAGGTCGCTAGCACCCACCAGACTCCATTTAAAAAAACCAATACCTTTAGCGTGTATAGCGCCAACATATTTTCACATGTAAATCATTAAAGTATGTGTTTATTTCAACCAAAACTAGAATTGTGATGGTTGGAAAAGTGGAAACACGACCCAAAATGGCTTTTCGTAGTTTTATTTAGTTTCTGTCGACTTTGAATGAAGTGTATTTTACGATGCTAAAATGACTGTTTATTTACATGGAGTCTGGTGGGTTTAGCAAACGCAATTTCGCGGATGTTTTTACGTTTAATAAAAGGATCTTACTCTTTAACAGAAAGGTTGACCTCCTTAGAAATCCTTCCCATAATGTTGTCAGACACTTAGAATATTAATCTGAGTCTGTCAGCGGCAAAACGAGCACTTTTATGAACTTAAATACAAGCGGCACAATTGCCCTATTAACTTACATTGTAGCTTGTTTCGACGCTGCCGACTGCAGCGACCTCGCTTAATACTGGACCAATGTCACATTTGTGTGAAATGTTGTCATAATTAGCATAGGAATTCTTGAGTTATGGCCCAAAAACGCATTTTGTGAAGCCACAGTGACCCTTTGACCACCAAAATGTAATCAGTTCATCCTTAAAATCAAGTGGACCTTTGTGCCAAATGTGAAGAGATTGCCTTCAGGGGGTCCTGGGATATTGCGTTCACAAGAAAGGGACGGACAGATGGACAAACAACCCGAAAACATAATGTCTCCGGCCACCGTTGTCTCCGGCGTGGAGACAGCGGTGAAAAAGTGTAAAAAAAGTAAGTAAAAAGGAGTGTTTATATGAGCATCCCACAGGGTATTTATGCGGGTAAAAGTTCTTTCTGGAGACGTTACTTGATCTACAACTTTGACCGAAGGATGTAGAAAGTTAGTGAGTATCAACTGTAACTAAAACACAGCTTTTACTGTCTTTAGACTACACATTTACTAAAGGTTAAACTGATTTTGGTGGCCTGTTTTAAACCACCCTACAGTATGTTAGTATTTCTCTCACGAAGAACAAGGACAAATCGCAGCTGTGTCATGTCTTTTATGTTTATGACTATATCCCCACGGCATATTCTCCCTCCCTGATGAATTTAGCCGAGTCATTGTTCGTAGTAAAATGAGGGCTGTATTGTACCTGCCTCTATTCATCCAAAACATCAACACGTATCCATTCACGGCACGACAGGCCGCAGGTGTGACTCTGAGGGCTTCTGGAGAATTTTTTCGGAAGGAATAACAAAGCTGCAAATGAACTGAGCAGCTGCTCGTGTTCATTAATTTACTTTGAGTTTCTGTTTTACCTGTCAAGTCATAATGAAATTCACAGGGAAGCCAAACACCAAACGAGGTTTTTCAGTTGCCTTCTTAATTGTCAGAAGCTTTGCTTGGAAGTTACTTTTTTTAAATGTCTCGATTCTAAACCGAGGTTAGAAAAGTAATTATTTCAAAAAGGATTTCAGGACATTTAACCCTTTTTTTTTTTTTTTCAACTGAAACGATAAGAACTAGGTTGAGGATAAGGTTTTTGTGGGTCGCATATAAAGTCGGATATATTTGAGATTAGGGCCGCAATGATTATTTTCTGAATGAATGGATTTCTAGTTTGGTCTCTAAAATGTCAGAAAATGTTGAAAAATGTGGATCAGTGTTTCCCAAAAAGCCCAAGATGACGTCCTCAAATGTCATGTTTTGTCCACAACTCAAAGATATTCAGTTTACTGTCACAGAGGAGAGAAGAAACTAGAAGATATTCACATTTATCAAGCTGACATCATAGAAGTTGGTAGCTGGAAAATGACTCAGGCCGATTAATTGATTATCAAAGTAGTTGGCAATTAATTAAATAGTTGACAACGAATCGATGAATCTTTGCAGCTCTATTTGAG
The DNA here is from genome assembly GCF_008315115.2 of Sander lucioperca. NCBI lineage: Eukaryota > Metazoa > Chordata > Actinopteri > Perciformes > Percidae > Sander > Sander lucioperca. The sequence goes on along the minus strand of NC_050191.1, from coordinate 29,737,152 downwards.
ATATTCAAAATTCTATGTTCTTGTGCTTACGCTGCTCTTTGTTTAAAACACTGATAACATTTAAAGTGAGATTATCGGATCTCTTTAAGTGCCCGAGACGTTTTGTCCCGGTTCTTAGGAAACCACTGACGTATTCCCGGTTTTTGTTTTCCTACTCACCACGTCTAACAAGGTGTTCTCCAGCGATCTGTACTCTGGAGACGTTTTGTTGAAGAGGTCCTCGGAGAAGTCCATGTTGGTGACGCGCAGGCTGAAGAACACCACCAGCTCCCTGCCGTGGCCGGCCGTGGTCATGGAGGGCGTGGTCAGGTATCTGACTGGAGGCGGGGCTGTGACGCCGACAGCGATGCCTTCCTCCCCCACGGGTAGGAATCCGCTCCCCTCGTCCGGCAGCTCATTTGACTCTGTGGCTGCTACGTCCGTTTGGTCCAGCTCCACCGCAAGGTCCTTCACAGCCTCATCTACGACGTCTTCGGCAGCTGGCGCTGGGATTGTCTGGCCTTCGCTTCCTTTTGGTACTGCGTCTTCCAGGTCTTCATCGATAATGACGACAGCTGGCTCTGACTCTGCCTCTGGCGCCGCGCCATCGTCCTCTGAAGACTCAGGTGCACTGATGTCTCTTTCTGGGGATGAATCACTTTGTTGCGTCTCCTCCGGCACATCTTCTGTGACTTCGGCGCCCTCTGATGTGTCGTGGTTGTCTGCAGCTGTCGACTCTTTGAAATGTCAGGCAAAAAAAGGTAAATTAATGCATGAGCGCTCACAAAAGGATTTCCACAAATTACAAAGAATCTGCCTGCTGAGTGAATTATACATAATAAATTCAAACTGGTTCATGCTGAATTTCTAGCTTGAATCCCTAATTTTTCCATTTTATTCCTTAGTATTTGAGATAATCAGAAAATAATCTCAAACATTTGTACAGCATGTATCACAATAGTACTGGACAGCTAATACGGACTCAAACGGCTTGTGTTTGCTGCATTTCAAATAAAAAAACAAGGAAGATCAGAAGGTGTACAGCCCTAAAAATAGAATATTAATGTCACAGGATCTTTATTTATCTGCTTAAATGTCAATCAGTCCTTCCAGAAAAATGCTGAGTTTTTTTGTGATTGTAGCGGGCAAAAATCCTTGATTATGCGGCACGTTTTCTTAAAAAATGTGATGGAATATGCGGGATATTTATGCAATTTTATGCGATGAAATTGCGGGAACTTCCAAAAACTGCGGTTTCATCATGGCTTCAACATGGGGTTTGCAGCTTTTCGATGATGTTCACGTCGCGTAATTACGTCACTTTATAACGTTCCCATGGCAACAGAGGAAAATGGCTGCTCTTGTGTGAAGTAAACGCAACATTTTCAACTTTCTGCTAAGATATGTGTGACTTTTTTGCAACGAAAATGCGGAGATTATGAAATCATGTAAGCCCTGCATATTTTGCGTGGAAATCGTTAATTTATGCGGCGAAAGTGCAGCGTATTTGAAAAAATGCGGCCCCCCCGCATAAATATGCGGACTTTGGCTGATTATGCACTGAATTATGCGATTGCATAATCACGTTTTTCTGGAGGGATTGGTCAATGCACTGCCTTTAAATCACATATTTCATGTTCCTCACCGGCGATATCAGAGGTTGTTTCAAACTGTAGATCGCTCTCTGATGTTTCGGTCAGTGTGGTGGCACCAGTGTCACTCTCCACTTGTGTGTCCACGCCGTCAACGTCCTCCTCCGTGTAAAAGTCATCAATGACGGGATAGTCATGGTCAGGTTCACCTTCATCTTCTTCAGAAGGCTGGATGTCTATCGGTAAGATGGGTAAGTTATCTTCCTCATGTGGCTGGGGATAGTTCGGTCCAACTGGTGGAAGGAACTCGTTATCTTCAATAACCTGAACAGTATCCCCTCCAAAGTGAAGATCGTCCACGCTGTCCAACGGGTGAAGGATTTTCATTGATTCAGATGGCGGCTCAGTAACTTCTCCCTCTGGTTCTGGTCCTGACATCTCAACTATGCCCTCCTCTGAATTTGGTTCTGGGACATCAACTCCTCCCACTCCTTCCTCTTCTATTTCTGAAACCCCGGGTAACTCTTCTGCCGGTGGTAAAACAAGATCTGTGCCTTCCCCTGGTTCTGTTTCATCCTTTGGATTCTCAACAACCTCCTCTTGTTCTTCCTTAAAAACATCAGCTGCCTCTTCTCCAGCCTCTGGTGGAAGTTGTGGTTCTGAAATGTCCTCAGGCTCTTCCTGCGGTACTGGAACCTCATCTGGTTGTAGTACATCGGCTACTTCTTCTGACTCTTCCCCTGGTTCTGGTTCTGGAGATATCTCTCCATCCTCTACCAGTTCTTCACTTGGTTCTGAGGCATTTTCTGGCTCCTCCTCTGATTCTGCAGTCTCAACTACCTCACGTCCTGTTTCTGTCACTTCAGTTCCATGCCCTTCCTGTTCTGGTTCAGATGCTGGTTCCAACACTTCAACCACACCTTCACCTGGCGCTGGAGCTTCAACAACTTCTGTTTCTACTTCAGAAATCTCCACAACTTCCTCCTCAGCTACCTCTCCTGCCTGTTCAGAAACTTCCGATACCGTTTCCTCGGAAACTTCAGGTATTGTTTCTTCTGATCCGGCTGGCTCAACCACCTCTTCTTCTTGTTCTGAAACCTCATCTGCATCCCCACCAAGTTCAGACTCTTCCTCTGCTTCTGGAGCTGCTGCCTCGTCTTGATTTTCTACCACCAACTCTTTCTCTGGCTCTGAAACTTCGACTACTTCTTCCTCTGGCTCCAAAACTTCAGCTACTTCTTCCTCTGGCTCTGAAACTTCAGCTACTTCTTCCTCTGGCTCCAAAACTTCGACTACTTCTTCCCCTGGCTCTGAAACTTCGACTACTTCTTCCCCTGGCTCCGAAACTTCGACTACTTCTTCCTCTGGCTCCGAAACTTCGACTACTTCTTCCTCTGGCTCCGAAACTTCGACTACTTCTTCTTCTGGCTCCGAAACTTCGACTACTTCTTCCTCTGGCTCCGAAACTTCGACTACTTCTTCCTCTGGCTCCGAAACTTCGACTACTTCTTCCTCTGACTCCGAAACTTCGACTACTTCTTCCTCTGGCTCAGAAACTTCGACTACTTCTTCCTCTGGCTCCGAAACTTCGACTACTTCTTCCTCTGGCTCCGAAACTTCGGCTACTTCTTCCTCTGGCTCCGAAACTTCGACTACTTCTTCCTCTGGCTCCGAAACTTCGACTACTTCTTCCTCTGGCTCCGAAACTTCGACTACTTCTTCCTCTGGCTCCGAAACTTCAACTACTTCTTCCTCTGGCTCCGAAACTTCGACTACTTCTTCCTCTAGCTCTGAAACTTTGACTACTTCTTCTTCTGGCTCCAAAACTTTGACTACTTCTTCCTCTGGCTCCGAAACTTCGACTACTTCTTCTTCTGGCTCCGAAACTTTGACTACTTCTTCCTCTGGCTCTGAAACTTCGACTACTTCTTCCTCTGGCTCCGAAACTTTGACTACTTCTTCCTCTGGCTCTGAAACTTCGACTACTTCTTCTTCTGGCTCTGAAACTTCGACTACTTCTTCCTCTGGCCCTGGAACTTCAGCTACTTCTTCCTCTTCAGCTACTTCTATCTCAGATTCTGACACCTCTAAATTCCCTTCCTCTGGTTCAATTTGTTCAGGTTCCACCACTGACTCTCCCTCTGGTTCTAACAATTCAGTTTCCAACTCGGAAACATGCTCTGTTTCCGAAGCCTCGCCGGGGTCATAAGGTTCAGGGCCTCCCTCATCCGGAAGAGCATTACCTTCTTCGTCTTCTAGAAGCTTTACTATCGGCTCAGTGGGCGGCTGGCCCGTGATGCCTGAAAGTGTCGTGATTGGGAGTCCCGCATTGGAAACTTCCTCTTGAGCGGGAGCTGTAGTTAATAATATCTGTGTGGTGGGGGTGACAGTATCCAAACTGGGATTCTTACTGTCATCATCAATGGGAGTCAGGTCTTCCTCTGATATCAGGTTAGGAGACAGACTGACGTAGGGAGCGTCGGTCTCCAGCTCCAGAACCACAGGAGGGGTCGGGATGTAGTCTCTCACGAGTTCCCCAGTTTCGTCGTGATGAATGGTTTCAATCTCATGTGTAATGATCAGAACTTCTTCCTCCTCGTCTTCACTTAATGGCTTGGGCTCACCCACTGCCGTCATCTCATCGTCCGCGACAGCCGTGGGATCCAGCAGGGTGATGAGGGCGTTTTCCTTCGCCATGGGCATGAGGGGAACATCCAGCCGTGGTTTATCAACTTCTGGCTCATCAATGGAAACTTCAAACTCGTTGTGTGAATCGGGCTCACTGGACTGTGGAGGCATGGGTACATGACATTATTAATGCAATGAAAAAGGTTGTCATTTGTCAAACATAGCATTAGAGTATTCACCGGAGTATATTCGGTGAATACATGTTATTCAGGCTAAGTGTCAGTAACATGTTATTACATAGGACTCTTAGTTTCTTCATAATTTCTAGAGGAGCCCATTTTTAACAATACATTCTTAAGAAGGATTGTCTGGTTCAGTCTGACATGAAGGTGATGGACTGGAATCCTCTCCCTTTAGCCAATCTGTGAGCAGTCTGTACTCAGACAAGCACAAGAGTTTTACCCGATCTGTCGCACATCCTCCACCCCGAGTATGAGCTCTTATCATGCAGCAGACGATAAAGAGTCCACAAATGCAAATTGAACCTATTTAAATTTGAATACTAATTTCCAGTTCCAGTTGCAATTACACAACCTCTTACCACGTTCACTACTTCTACTGTAGAGGTAGCTGTCAGTGCTGGCAGGAGGACTGCTTCTGTGAAAAAGAAAGCAGAACAATGCATTTTTATAATTGAGATATACAAATTTCAGATCGTTCTAATACGCGGCAAACCCATTTCATTTTCAGAGTTTTGCATGTAGTCTTTATTTTTAAGTACAAAAAAGAAAACTACGACATAAAAACTGACAATAACATCTGTTAAGAGATGTCATCACTGTACCTGGTTCGAAGTTGAGCGAGTCCAGATCAATCGGCAGCGAGGCCTCCTCACGTAGAGCCTTGGCGACCATTTCCCTGAGGCCGGAGCTGACTGAAGTCTCCGGGGTGCCGCTTGGCGTCTCTGAATTCTCTGAGTTTATTACAGGTGAATTAATCTCAAAGACGAGAGAGTAGTGCACCGAGATTCCTCCGGGCCTGAAAAGGAAGATATTATCTCTGTGATTCAGAGTTGGCCCAGTACGGTATTGATCAAGTAATCTATAATCAACCCTCAGCAGCCACAGGACTAATGTTATCGTGATTTTGTCAGTGACACAAGTCCTGAAAATGTTAACCATTTGAGATCGATGAAATGTTTTTTCAATGTCTCCATTACTATTTCAGAGATAATACAGCGCAGACATGTGGTTTAGATAAAGCCAGAATCGGTTGAATCTCTGCTTTCACGTTCTTTTTATCCCGAGATTACACGTCACTCACACAGCGAATTAGGAGACAGGGAAGATAGCTTGCGACACTCGTCATCTGTCTCTCTGTGTAAAATTGGTGGACACGCATGTCCGTTGTCCGTTTTGCTAAACCGAAGATCCAAAGATTCTCATTTCCAGCAACAAAACAACTTATCCACTTGAGTAAAGGTATGTTTTCACAAGAGATTTAAAGAATTTCAAAAAGCGTACATCTTGTATCTTTACACATTGCTCTGTGAACAGAAAGCTGAGTTTCTTCTGAACATTTTGATTTGAAACACATGGGTATCAGGTTGTATGCGAGTACCCGTAAAAGATATGTACAGCAAAATTGAGAAAATGCACTTAGACATCAGAGGGTTAATGGTAACTTTGGATTGAAGAGATGCTGATTCTCAGCATGAGCTGCAGAGAGAGGACTTCAGTCAAACACAGCAGGAGACCAACAAAGGTAATCAAAAGTCGTTTGGAGCTGCAGTAAAGAGAGGCACATTCAGAATGCCAGGCATGAATATCTGTAGCTGTATAGGAAAAGAGAGAGACTGCATCAAAGCTTCATCAACATTCTGCACAGCTACCATCATCAAGAAAAAAATAAGCTGATTCGCTGAGATGAGACTGTTGTTAGAAATGTGATAATGTGATATTTTTGCTTTTGCGAGAACTGATGACTGCCATAAATATGCACTTCTTCATTAGGTTGCAGCAGTGGTGGTTCTGCATCTAAAAACATCCACTCCTTCACTTTGTTCCAGACCCAGACAGCTCTTTGTCTGGACTGGACCTGATTGTGTCCCATATCTGTCAACACACACCTTGTGTCCGCTCTGCAGGTGGCTGCTGTCCTGAATTTCACTGACTTCTGATCCATGTAAGGCTTTCTTCGTGGAACATTTCCTGATCTTTTTTTTTTTTACCTTTATTTATTCAGGAAGGTTCACTGAGAGGCAGCCTCTCTTTTGCAGGAACGCCCTGATCACATTCACACAGTTTCACATTCATACCTGGAAGCTGCCCAGTACAACCACAGTCTGATCTGCTGGCCACTGAGCAGCTCCACTGGAGCGGTTGGGGTTAAGGGCCTTGCTCACCACTCAGTGGTGGTAGTGAGGGAAGTGCTGCTCTTTCACTTTCCCCACCCAGATTTTATCCTGTTGGTCTGGGCATTGAACCGACGACCTCCTGGTCACAAGCTCTCTTCTATACCACTGCTTGGATGTTTGCTCCTGTGTGTTATTGCCTTATATATATATAACGATGAATCGATGAATCGATTAGTTGTCAACTATTAAATTAATCGCCAACTATTTTGATAATCGATTAATCGTTTGAGTCATTTTTTTATTAAAAAAAATAAGATTTCTCTGATTCCAGCTTGTTAAATGTGAATATCTTCTAGTTTCTTCTCTCATCTGTGACAGTAAACTGAATATCTTTTGAGTTTTGGACAAAACAAGACGTTTGAGGACATCCTCTTAGGCTTTGGGAAACACTGATCCACATTTTTCACCATGTTTTGACATTTTTATAGATCAAACAACTAATCGATTAATTGAGAAAATAATCGACAGATTAATCGACTATGAAAATAATCGTGGGTTGCAGCCCTACAGGTAATATGTGTCTAAACCTACTTTCTGCTGTCGAATATGCTTCACCTGTTGGCAAATCATGTTGTCGGCCAGAATCTATTTTAAGCATGTTTTCTTTGTTCTTATTTTGCTCTGATGAAGGCAGGCGGCGGCTCTTGTGGGTGCAGCCCAAACACTAAAGGCTTTTTTAGCTTTTCAAGCAGAGAAAGAAAGAAATGTGCCTTGAACTATTCTCCTGGGGAGACCCCACTTCCTGAACACAAGCAAAACCCCTTTATTCTTTCTCTTTTGTCTTTGTATGTGTACACCTCGGTTTCAAAGATCTTGTTTCATTTATCTGACGTACAGAGCCACACTTTTTGGCTTGTTTTCACTTTTGCTCTCCTTTCTCTTTGTCTGGTTTCAATACCTCATTTTCTCGGATCACACCAACAACCTGGCTTTTTATATTAACAATGACTCAAATAACTACTATGTAGTGTGGACAAACTCTGCAGTTCTAAGGACGTTTTCTTCACAAATTCAAGGCGACACTCGATGACTAATTGATGTACAAAAGACCATTTTGAGAGTGAAGGCCTTTGAGCCTTCAAATCAAAAGAAGGAGCTAAAAGATGAAAACGCTGAGGGGAACTGCAGAGTCAGGGGATCATCTCTTTGAAATCATCATTTGATTGACAATACAGTAGTATTGATTAGTGTAGCTTCAAATCACAAGTACTGTTTTTCTCAACGTCTGTACACATTTAATCCTGTCTCACTGACTATGAACCAAACATATGCATTTATTAGTTTTGCACTGCAGTAAAAAACAGATTGGACAAAAACAGAATAAGTTGACTATGCTGTACAAAAAGAAAAAACTATTGTTTTCTATGTGCAAAAAAAAACACTAGAGTCGAAATATGTTGTCAACAGAAACATATTCCACATTTCTTTCTTCTTCTTTTTAATTGAAATAAAGTGAATAGTCACACGAGTTTCCACTTAACGTGGTTCATTTGTTTTGCGGAGTGTGGCAGACAAAAGCAGGAGGACTCTGAGACTCCTTCATCAGATTAGAGGACGAGCTCCCGCTGAGGCCTCCCCTCCGTGTTGTTGGCCGTGACAGCATCAGACACCACGGGGGGGAGGCTAATTAACGAGGGGAGCAGCTTGACAATTACTGCATCCACAAGTCCTCCTGTTCCACTGCTCACCTGTCTGCTCTGATAATGAGGAAAGGCAGAGTGCTTCGGAGAAGAGAAAAAAATTAAACGCTTTGCGGTAACCTTTAACAAGAAAAGTCGGTGACACTTTACTCGAAGGTATCTACATAAGCGTGACATGACACTGTCACGAACGTGTCATAAACATTATAAACAAGTCATAAACGGTTAGGACATAACGCTTCTGTCAGACAGTGTCATTCGGTTTTTGTCATGACAAGTTAGGGTTAGGGTTAGGTCTGGGTTAAACATTTAGGGTTAGAGTTAGGGTTAGGGTTCATGTGTTATGACAGTGTCATGTCACTCTTATGTATATACCTTCAAGTAAAGTGTTACTGAAAAGTCTTAGCGGTAGTTTGGTCCTTGCAGGATAATGTGATGTGATGGACAGTTTTGGGGTAAATTAATCTTTCTTTCTGCATCCAGTGATGGGAACATAATTACAGTTATGTATTGCTTTTTGCAGTAACGCAGTAATATAACGCATCACTAATAAAAATGTGGTAACATTATACCCGTTACAATCTCAGTAATGCATTTTACACATTTTAGAGATGTGGTATCGGCTCCGATTCTGCCTAAAATGCTGGTATCGGTATCGGGAAGTACTGGAGTTTATGCACCGATCCAATACCACGTAATAAAGCCCTAAAGAAAATCTACATTAAAGTAGTTTATTTATGTTATTTTTCCATTATAACTGACAAACTGGAGAATAAAAGAAAGTTCATGTTTCACAAAGAGTTTAACCTGAGCCAGACCGACAACAAAGATAGAAATAATATCACATCCATACAGGGATAGTAGTATACACTTGTTAAAACATAATAAAATATATGACATACTGGTATCAGATCGGTACTCGGTATCGGCCAATACGCAAGTTCAGGTATCAGAATCGGTATCGGGAAGCAAAAAATGGTATCGGACCATCTCTAATTTTAACCCAATATTAAAGAGTAACTGCTGTTTTTTTCAACCTGGACCATATGTTCCTCTGTTTTTGTGTCCAAGTGACTGATGGGAACAACAATCTTTTTTTTTTATTTTATTATTATTTTTTGGGGCATTTTTAGGCCTTTATTGACAGGACAGCTGAAGACATGAAAGGGGAGAGGGAGGGGGAATGACATGCAGCAAAGGGCCGCAGGTCGGAGTCGAACCCGGGCGCCCAGGGACAACAATCTTTGACATTGGTCCAGTATTAAGCGACATCGCTACAGTCGACAGCGGCGAAACAAGCTACAATGTAAGTTATTTTGGTGAATTTAACTCAATATTGATGCAAAAGGGGCGCCCGGTTAGCTCTGTTGGTAGAGCTCTTGCGTCCCAAATGTAGAGGTTTATTCCTCAACACAAAGGCACCCGACCTGTGGCAATTTCCTGCATGTCTCACCCCCCTCTTCGTATCTAAGCTGCCCCAGTGATTAAAAGGCAGAAATGCCCCCTAAAAAAATCTAAAAAACAAAAACAAAATAACTCTAAAGTAGTGTAAAGCATTACAATTCAGAAAAAGAAATTTTGTAATAGAACTATTTACTCTCAAATGACAGTAACAAGTTATCTATAATGTATAACATTTAGGAAGTAACTTGCCAAACACTGACAAACTAATTGGATCCAAATAAAAGCTGGGCTACGTATTGGCAGGAACCTGCATGAACACACGAGGGGGAGGGGGGGGGGGGGGATACTACAGGGAATGTGTCTGTATTTACCCGTCAGTGTCCTGCGTCTCGCTGCACCGGGGAGAAGAAATCAACAGATAAGAGCTGGAAGAAAAAAGCATCACAGGAGGAACAACACCAACAGGGCGAGGAAACCACGCCAGTCGATGTGTCCCTTCAGATTCTACACAAAACTACTCAACCAAAGCATCTGAAAACTTCGTTTACACTTTACTCGAAGGTATCTACATAAGAGTGACATGACACTGTCATGAACATGTCATAAACATTATAAACAAGTCAAACGTTTATGACATAACGCTTCTGTCATTAAGTGTCATTCGGTTTTTGTCATGACAAGTTAGGGTTAGGGTTCAGTGGTGAAGTCTAATGTATTGTAGTGGGTATACTGTACTGTATATATATATATATATATATATATTTTTTTTTTTTTCCTTTTTTGGGGGGGCATATCATAGTGGGGGGTCTGGGAAGTTCTGAGCATCAACGACTTCATTTCCTCCATTCTTCCATTTATGCACCAATTTACGGTGGAAATACCTTTATTTAGCCTATTTGAAGAGGAAATACACATATGACTATTCAAAATATATCAAAAATATAATGGAAAGTATGTTGTTGCGTGTCATTGGGCATTTTTAAGTGGGTATATGGAAATCCTGGAACTTTCTTAGTGGGTATTCTGCATATACCTGCGTACCACATAGACTACACCACTGTTAGGGTTAGAATTAGGGTTAGGGTTCATGTGTTCATGACAGTGTCATGTCACTCTTATGTAGATACCTTCAAGTGAAGTGTCTGAGCAACAGTCATCTGAACAACAAGCAACGATCACAAGTTAAAGCCCCTACTAATACAAAGTAGAACAATCAAAAGATGTTATTCTGCTTCATCAGGACTGCGAGGATCTGGTTTTATAGAGCAACAAGTCACGTTAAATCCAAGAAAAAGAAATTAGGTCATTTATATTCAACAACTCAGGCACAAAACATGCGAGATGTTTGATCTTTACAAACCCAAATTACATTAGTACAATATGACCCAACACTTATAATTCCACATCAAAGTGCCAAAACACTGACTGCTGTCCCGTCTGTTTTTGTACTTTTATCGTGTCCTTGGCTGATTCTCTACAAACGGCTAAGACATATAAGAGTTAACGTTATAGTCCTATCTTCACTTTCTTCTCTCAGTTTTTATTATATTTCATTTTATTTTATCTATTCAGTTGTATATAATTTGGCTTTTTGAGTGCATTTGTTTCTTATCTCATCTGTTTGTGTGACTCGGCTGTTGTCACATTAATTTTTCCCTTAGGGATTAATTAAATACTTTATTTGTGAATATAATAAAAAAGGCTGTTCAACATATTTATTAGCCTAATAATCAGACACATTGACACTTTGTTTATTTTGTTTTGCCCGAACCATTCGGCAGTGAGTGTCATGTCTATGTCGTCTACATGGTTTTCATGCGGCGGGTAAGTTGTGGTAGCAGTTAACATTTGTCAAGTTAGTTGTTAGTGCTAGTTGTCGACTAACAACACCTTGTACAGCTGCGTCCGTCTCATCCAAGCTTGTCGCCATTTTTGTGTCCATCTGGCACTAGCCTGGCTCCGCCCTCCTACGTAATTCCGCTCAATTTTCATTTTGCTTTTTTCATTTCCCTTCAGTACTCCGTCTGGGTTTGCGGTATATTCTTGGGTTTTCTCCGATCAAATATTCGGCGTTCCAATCAGCGAACAGAGGGAGTGGCTGAGAACGATGACGTTGAGGTGCGAGATGCGAGCGAGGCCATTCAGTCCGTTGTTACAGCAACGCTGCCGAATATCCAGAAGTTGAAGTCCGAGCAAGAACAATCTTTGCTGAGTTTTGTTGGTGGCCATGATGTTGTGGCCCTCCTCCCCACGGGGTTCAGGAACAGTTTGGTTTTCCAGCTCGCTCCGTTAGTGGTGAAGGAGTTGGCTAAGGCTAACGCTAGCGATGCTAAGCCGAAGTCACGACCAAACGTTAGCGATTGGTTATGGCAGATCCAGAGTGGCTCTGGGCAGATCCAATAGTTTTAAACTTCAACAGAGTACCCGCCTTCAAGGAAGTTAACACTTGTCAATGGAGAGTGGCCAAACTCTCTGGACCAATGAAATGGACCAGAGTCTGGTAGGACCAGGCTAGCATGTGACGTCATTACACAAAGGTTTTTTATTTGCTTTAAAACCGTTGGATGGAAACACACTTTCACCGGCTTTATTCACATGAATTTTTAGCGAAACTTCAGATAATTTGATTGACAAGTGATGGAAACATGGCTACTGAGGCTAATCTGGCACAGTGATGGGAAACATAGTTATGAACACAACATTAGATCTAATTGACTTATGCCGACCTTACACCAAATGACTTTTCAAGTGTTTCCACTGTCTCAGACTAATTTCCAATATCGTAATGAACCCCTGAGAGTCTTGCTAGATTCGGGGGGGTCTCCCGTCATCTCCATCGTTTGGTGTAAGGTCATAAAACTCAGTCCCAGTCAGTCTTTCTCCCGTCTGGACGTTCAGACAAAATCAAACGTGTTTGATATTATCCTAAGTTTGAAGTCTTGGTAGTGAAGTTAAATCATGTGAACATTGTCAACAACCAATGGGTGCTCTCCCTCCAGCACCAAACAGGAAGCAGCAAACAGCTAGAGCCAGTGTTGTTTATGGTTGCTTGGTTAAGCTAAACGCTAAAGTCATCCAACGGGAGTTTTCCCGGCGGATAAAGGCAGACCTCCGTGTACTGGAGACATTCATCTGCATGTACGGCAGAACAGAAAATCTGCAAACTTTCCCTTAAAGTTACCAGCTAATGCTAGCGGTAGCTAGCTAGCTTGGTTAAATTGTTCAAAACAAATCTAGTTGTAGTCTTGCAATGTGTGACCCTGCAAGATCCCCAGTCTTTACATATGATGACAGTCTTTAACGTTAGATGTGAGCTGGTGTCAGCCTTTAGTCTTTTCAAAGTCTTCTACTGTCTGGTAGGCTTTAGGCAGCGAGTCAGATGTCTGGAAACCAGGCTATTTCAAAATGTCTCTTTAGACAACACACGCAAATCTAACAGCCGTCATCAGATTCATGTTAATCAATTCTGATTTAAGAAAACCTGAAAATGGCCAAAAAAAGGCCCAACCCACTTTATCCCAGTGAGAAGAGCACAGGCGGAAGTATTAAAAGAAGAAGACATGTTAAGGACTCCCTATTGTTAAGTCTCAGGCAGAAATAGCTCATCATCATGAGAGTGATTAAATAATGAGAGCCTTCAATTTTTCAACCACTCAAGATTCAAGAACTCTTCAAAATCAGTAGTGGTGGTTCACTGGTGCCAGTTTTTACTTTCTCCACAACCTTACTCAAAGTCTTGTTTGGGTCTTTTATTATGAAAAAATGCAGTGCAATTGTTTACTACACATGTT